>NW_020941197.1:30217216-30434248 GCF_900497805.2 Vombatus ursinus
ACACACACACACACACACACACACACACACACACACACACACACACACGAAGAGAAGATGCTTGCCTATTAATGAACCTTCATTGCTCCTGGCAGCATAGGAAGCAGGGTCAGACAATCACCCTTCCTCCAGAGTTGTCTATCTAAGGTTAGGTGATACAAGATGGTTGCTCTCACAATGTGAGCAGAGTTTCTATTAAGAGGTTTCTATTGCTAAATGGAAATGGTACATTAGAAATCACACGTAGGTAGTATGAACAGATACAGGGTGAAGTGGGCAGAACTAGAACAATTTATACAATGACAACATTATAAAGAAAAACAATTTTGAAAGACTTAAGAATTCTGATCAATACAATGACCAACCATGAATCCAGAGGTTGAAACAAGTTACCTACATGGTGACAGAGAAGGTGTAGACTAAGGTACAGAAAGAGACATTCTTTTTAGAAATGGCCAGTTACAGAAATTGATTTGCTTGACTATGTATATTTGTAAAAATGACTTTGTTTTCTTTTTTCCTTCCTTCCTTTCTTCTTTCATTCCTTTCCTCCCTCCTTCTCTCTTTCCTTCTTTCCTCCTCTCCCTTCCTTCCTTCTTTCCTTTCTTCTTTCTTTTTTTTTTTTCTAATTTGGAGGATGGCATGAAAGAGTGAGGGCAGCTAGGTGTGCAGTAGATAGAGCACCAGGCTTGCAATCAAGAAGACTCACCTTCCTGAGATCAAATTTGGCCTCAGACACCTACTAGCTGTGTGACCCTGGGCAAATTACTTAACCCTGTTAGCCTCAGTTTTTTCATTTGTAAAATGAACTGGAGAAGGAATGGCAAACCATTGCCAAGAAAACCCCAAATAGTGTCACAAAGAGTTGGACATGACTAAAAAAATGACTGAACAAAAACAAATGAGAGAGTAAGGCGAGACAAGGATAAGGAAGCAAAAAAAAAAAAAAGGAAAAGAAAAGAGAGAAAGAAAAGAGGTCTTTGAAATATTTTTTTTGAAAATGCGCAAAGGAATAGAAGGAAGGCCAGAAGGAATCACAAATAGGAGGACTTTGAAAGTTACATGTTGAATTACTATATATTAAAAAAAGAAAAGCAAGTCGTACATAACAGAGATCCAGTTTCATATATAATTCTGTTTTTCTTCTATTCTCTAAATGAAACTGTCCGTTTTATTTGAAACTGCCTATTTTTATTTATTTATTTGTTAAGAATTTCTTTTTAAAAAAAAGGAAGAAGAGGATACAGGATGAAGTCTATTCAGGTTCATTTAACTAGACTTTAAGACCTGAACAATGCAATAACCAAAAAAATTTCTAACTCCATTTATATAGTGCTTTTCAGGTTTCTATGAGAGTCAGAATGATGTAGCCTATGGATAGCCAGCCTTAGAGTCAGGAAGACCTGCCATCAAGTCCTGAATCTGACACAGACTAGCTCTTAACCACAGCCAACTCACTTCAATACTCAGAGGTCCCAGGCAACTCTCTAAGACTATAAATGGTAAACAAAATTCATAGGTGAATAGAGTTTGCATGCAGTGAGTCCCTAAACTTATGAAATTACAGTTCTGGGTTTAAAGAAAGGATTTATGAAGTACTTTCCTCACAATATGCTTATGGTATTAAGTAATATAATTATTATATAAGTATATAATAATATAAGTATATATAATATGTATGAATATATAATTATTATATAAGTAATATAATTATTAATACTAATCCCATTTTGCTGGTGAACAAAATGAAGCTCCTAGAGGTTAAGTAATTTGCTGACATTCACAAAGCTATTAAGTAGCAAACTCAGAACTCCA
Organism: Vombatus ursinus; assembly: GCF_900497805.2. NCBI lineage: Eukaryota > Metazoa > Chordata > Mammalia > Diprotodontia > Vombatidae > Vombatus > Vombatus ursinus. Next base: position 30,219,032 of record NW_020941197.1, read on the forward strand.
AGTGTGGAGCTCTTTCTATTATGTGATGCTATCTCAAGCCTTATAAAAACCTCTTGAAAATATTCAGCAACTGAAAGTCCTGAAACTCCTGAAGGTCTTATATTACACAGTAGACATAGACAAACTCCCAAACAAGGTGGGCCCCAAGATTTTGGACAAGAAATGATTGAGGTGAAAAAAGGCAAGAGGAGGTATAGACTATCTTTGCCTTTTTTTTTTTTTTTTTTTTTTTTTTTGGTGAGCAATTGGGATAAAGCGACTTGCTAATAAGTATCAAGTGTCTGAGAGCAGAATTGAACTCAGGTCCTCCTGACTCCAGGGCAGGTGATCTATCCACTGTGCCACCTAGCTGTCCTTGAGGATAGACTATCAAGAAAAAGCTAAGGGAGGAAAGATAACAAAAACTCTGAACTCTAAATTGTCCAAAGAAAAACCTTCCAGAAATAGATGGAGGGAGCCATAGATAAGTACTCTCTTGGCTCTGATACTACCCTTTCCATTGATCCCTCGTCCTCTTTTTTTTAACTAGTAAGGAAGCCACTGTCTGGGGCCTTCTACTCTCCTCTTCCTCTACTCTCTCTTGGCAACTTCATTAGCTCATATGGATAAAATCATCATCTCTAGATTAATGAATCCCAGATCATATCCAATTCTAATTTCTCTCCTGAACTCAAGCTGCCTATTAGACATTTTGAAGTTGATATCCCATTGGCATCTCAAAGTCAACATGCCAAAAACTGGACTCATTATCTTTCCTCTCAAACTTGCCTTGCTTCCAATCTTCCTCATTTCTGTCAAGGGCACACCATTCCAATCTGTGTCATCCATGAATTCATTCATCATCTAGTAAGTTGTTAATAACATATATGTGTGATTGTATGTGTATACATGCACACACACATATAGTCTAAATTCAAAAAGAAACAAGAGGATAAAGGGATTATAGATAGAGATATATATACACACACATATCATATACATACACACACATACACACATATATAGTCTTCTAAATTCAGAAAGAAACAAGAGGGCAAGGGGATTATAGACAGATACACACACACATACATACATACATACATATATATACACATACACATATATTATACACCACGTATAGTCTTCTAAATTCAGAAAGAAACAAGAAGGCAAGAGGATAGGGTGGGGGGAAAGGATAAGGGAGTTATCCTTGGTGGGGGGTAGGTTAAGGAATAGGAGGACAAGGTAGCAGGTGGAAGTAATACAGAGGAGTGAGGAAAGATAGGAATAGGATGAGAAGGATAGTGAGAAAAAATAAGGAGGAAAATATACAATAAATAATTACAGTTTAAAATGTGAATGGGATGAATTTACCCATAAAATGGAAACTGAAAGCAGATTAAAAATTTGAATTCAACAATATGTTGCTTTCAGGAAATGCTATAAAAATGAGAAATACACACAAACATAAAATGAAGGTCAGGAGCAGAATTTATTATGTAAAAAAAGCAGGGGTAGTAATCATGATCTCAGACAAAGTTAAAGCTAAAATAGATTTAATCAAAAGAAAAAATAGGGAAACTATACTATGTATCAGCCCTATTATTTGATATGGTTTTAGACCATTTAAAATAACTAGACAGCATGAAAAACCTCAAAGTATATCTGCTAAAACAGGCACAAGAACTATACAAATATAAACACAAAATACCTTTTATACAAATAAAGTTAGATCTGAATAATTGAAGTAATATTTATTGTTCACGGTAGGCAAAGCCAATATAATTAAAAAATGACAACTTTCCCTAACTCATCTATTTATGTAATGCCATCCCAATCAAATTACTAAAAAAAAAAAATCTTACTGAGTTAGAAAAAAAAAAAATAGCAGCATTCATTTGGAAGAGCAGAGGAATCAGGAACTTCAAGGAAACCAGGGGAAAAAGATGTGAAGGAACCAGATTCAGTAGTACTAGACATTAAACCAGATTATAAGATGAGAGTATTATTGAAGCGTAAAATGGATAATTTTTTATTATTTTAAATTAAAATTTTTTTGCATAAATAAAACCTCAACATCTCTCTTGTAGACACTACCGTAGTTCAGGCCCTCCTCAATTTTCACCTACACTATTGAAATATAGTCTCCTAGCAGGATTTTCTGCCTCAAGTCTCTTCTCACTATAAACCATTCTTCAAACTACTGTCAAAATGATTTCTCCAAAGCATAGATCCTCTACTCTTCAGTTATTTTCCAGTCATCTCTCACTCTTCATTTGGGGTTTTCTTGGCAACTGGAGTGGTTTGCCCTTTCCTTCTCCAGCTCATTTTACAGATGAGGAAACTGAGGCAAACAGGGTTAAGTGACTTGCCCAGGGTCACACAGCTAGTAAGTGTCTACAGCCAGATTTCAACTCAAAAAGTCAAGTCTTCCTGACTCCAGGCCTGGCACTCTATTCATTGTGCCATTTTGCTGCCCCCAATAAACTCTAGTAGGTCCCTATCACCTCTAGGATTTAAACATTTTCCTATTTGGCTCCAACCTACCTTTTCAGGTTTATTATATATTTACATTGTGATTTAAGTGTACTTTTACATATATTTTACATTACAATAATATATTACATATTTACATTATGATCTTTCATGCACTCTTCAGCTGAGCCAAACTGGCCCCCTTGCTGGTCCTCATACAGGGAACCCCTATGTCCCGTTGCTTTTGCCCTGGTTATCCTCGTGCCTGGAATACCATTCTTCCTCCCCTCTGTCTCTTTGTATCCACAACTTCAAGGATCAGGGGTTCTCTTTTTCTCATTAAATCAGTTATGGTTCCTTTGGTCGCTCGCTCCCTCCTTTTTTTATCTTTTACAGGAAGCTTTCCCAATATCCTCTGGTCTAGCTAGTAGTGCCCTATGCCACCCCTGTCACCTTGTATCGATTTTGTATCCGCTTCTACATGTATGTGTCTCCCCTTACTAGATTGAATGCCTGGAGGGCAGGAACTATTTTACCATCTACAGGGGTTCTCTCTTTCATTTGGTCTCTGAGCTGGATAATCGGCTTTCAGAGTGGCAGCCACTCTTGACCAACGTACAGCTGCCCATTTTATCACTCACTTAATATGAATAGATCTCATGCTGCAATCTTAGCACTCAAATGCAGACAGACATGCACATATTCACCTCGCATATCACCAGTAGAGGGCAGAGCTGGATTTCGAATGTTAGAGAGAGGTTTTGGAGGTCACAGGATGTCTGTGGGTATTCTGGTACATTTCGCCATCACTTCCTGTGATGCCAGGCCATTAGATGATATTTACTGAGGCAGAAAGGAAGACATTCTAATATATTTCTTTGGAATTTATAAATTAACTACCTTGTGAAAATGTTTGTGCTATTTCTTCAAATGTAGAGGTTAAGTTTGAAATTTCTAGAGTCATCAATTCACCAGGATGTATTTATTTTGCTTCTTGCAAAGTATACCATTAAAACAGATGGCAGTTTCATTTCTCCCCCTCAAATAATAATAACCATAAAGCTAGAAAAATGGAAAAGCATATTCAGCAGCCTCACTCCATTAAATCCCATCTATAACCTTTTCCTTCTAAAATGAAATTCAATTCAATAAGTATTTACTAAGCACCCTCTTTATACAAGGCACTATGCTAGCCCCTGGAGATACAAAGGTAAAGATAAAAAGAGTCCCTGCCCTCAGAAAGCTTACATTCCACTGGAGGAATAAAAGGAAAAGATAACAAATATCAAGTATGTACAAAATTTGCTGTTGTTGTTCAGTTTCATGTCTTGGCAAAAATACGGGAGTGATTTGGCGTTTTCTTCTCCATCTCATTTTACAGATGAGAAACTGGGGCAAACAGGGTTAAGTGACTTGCCCAGGGTCTCACAGTTAGCTAGATTTGAAATAAGGTCCTCCTGACTCCAGGACCAGTGCTCTATCCACTGTGGCACCTAGCTGCTCATATACAAAGTAGGTCAATCTTTTTTTGCAGTAAACATAAAGTATATACAAGTAGGAGGGCAGTATGGTACAACAAGAGAGCCAGCTTCATAGTCAAGAAGACCTAGATTTAAGCCTTGCTTCTGACACATACTGGCTGTGTGACCCTGGACAAGTCACTTAACTTAGTGTCCTAGGCAGTTCTTAAAAACTGTAAGTTGTAAAGCGGGTGCCAAACTGCATTAAAAGATGGAATTTCCCCTATACCACTGAAATCACAGGTCTAGTCCTCATATACAGGGCATCCTAAAAGTCTCAGTGCAATATTAAGCTTTAATAGTTTTAATAGATTAAAATTGCTCTAAGACTTTTGAGATACCCTATGAGTTTGCATTTAACTATATGTGCGTGTATGCATACATATATATGTGTGTATATATATAACATATAGAGAGAGAGAAAGAGAGAGAGGTGTGTTTGAGACAGCTCTTACTATCTCTAAAGAGTCAATTGTTAAATTTTCCGTGTGAAAATTCACACTCCCAAAATCGACAAACACTACAGATCAGGGTTTGACTTGTTGTTCAGTCATTTTCAGTTGTGCCTGACTCACCAAAACCTTTTTGTTGTTGTTGTTGTTGGGCAAAGATACTGGAGTGGTTTGCCAATTTCCTTCTCCAGCTTATTTTACAGATGAGGAAACTGAAGCAAACAGGGTTAAGTGACTTCCTCAGGATCAAACAGCTAGTAAGTGTCTGAGGCCAGATATGAATTCAGGAAGGTAAGTCTTTCTCAAGGCCCAGCAGTCTATCCACTCCTCCACTTTAAAAAGTAATGGGGAGGGGACAGGCAGGTAGCAGCTAAGTGGTACAGTGGATAGAACACTGGCCCTGGAGTCAGGAGGACCTGAGTTCAAATGTAATCTCAGACACTTACTAGTTTAACCTGGGCAAGTCACTTAACCCTGATTGCCTCAAAAAAAAAGTGATAGTGAAAATGTTAATGATGCAGATTCAGTTTAAAAGTGTATCCTGTGTAATTTTTTTTGTAGAGTCAGTAAAATATCTGAACACACACACAAATGTATATATACATTCTTATACACAAACGTATGTATGCATGTTCATGCACATCTATCATTTGTACATATACACACAAGATAATTTCAAGAAAGCAAGCACCGTGGGAGCAGTTTAGGAGGTGGCACAGTACATTCCTGGGAATGTAGTCAAATAAGATTTTCAGAGGATTAAAATACCTGAAGATCATAACTGTGCACATCTTTTGAATACTTAAAAGGTAAAACAATAAAGTCACAGGACTTCTGTGCTGAGATGTAGTGGAAAACACTCTAGACTTGGCATCAGAAGATCTGGCGTTGGATCAAGTCCCAGCTCCGTAACTCACTAATCCTGTGACCTTGAGCATCTTATTTCCCCTCCCTGGGTCTCTATTTCCTCCACTGTAAAATAAGGGAGAGTTGGACCAGATGATCTCTAAGGTCATTTCTAGCACTAATATTCAGGGAAATAAGCATTTTCCCCTTCAAAGCAGTCACCATGGGAGGTTACGCAAACATTTCTAAGATGCTGCCACTATCAAAACAGTTTTTGAACTCTCTTTGGAATTGCCTGCAGCCCCCGTTTAGAAGTCACAGGAGAAGTTTTACCTTATTACTTAATAGGCACACCTTAGGGTTTTTTTTCTCCCCTTTATTTCCAAAAATGTTATTACCAGTTTAATCCTCAACTTTATTTACCAGATTTCCCTCAGAATTACTTTGGGCTGTTTCTAAAAATCAAAACCACCTTCAAAGAATGAAGATTTACCACCCTAAGCAGAGGGTGCTGAAGGCAATCCCAAAAGAGGAGTGCTAAAATGTTTTGAGTAATAGCAGCATCCTTGGAATAATTGTAGATACAAGGGTGTGGAGCAAAGCACATTTTTCAGACTGCCCTTTTCAGATATTTAATAGCTACCCTGAGTCACCAATTTGCAAATTATAAAATGTTCAAAATGAGGAGTGACCCATTCACCATTTGTCAGGAAAATGTAAAAGAAATTATACTTCTTTACTACTTTAGGAGGTCTGAGGAAGTTCTTCAATTTCTTTAACAGAATTATAAGGTCAATGGCCTTTGGCTGGGGAAAAGATTACTTGTTGCCCCCAGTAACCTTCAAAAAGCAGACAACATTGAGGAAAGTCAGAAAGAATCCTCCCTATGAGTCAAGAGAGCCAACTATAAAGTCGTGTAGTCTCAGAGAAAAGCAGGCCCAGAGATCCCAGGAAAGCTACATGTCCAGCACAACCAACAAAACACCACAAAAAGAAAAAAAAAACATCAGGGCCTGTTGTGTTGTAGGTATTAGTTGTCTGGGCTATTTGTATATGCCCTGCACATGTCCACCCTACATAGTGTGTCTTTGTGGGTAACTGAACCCAAGGTTTATGAGTAGAATACTTTGTTACTACTATTCGTGCTATACCATTTCAGCAAATGCCTTTGCTTTGAGCTGATTGTATTAACTGGCTGACTGTTACAGATGAACCCACTGATTGGGGCTTATAAGTTATAGTTTTAGGAGTGCTAACCCTGAGAGTTTGAGGTGAGGAGTAACCCCAGAGGGAGCACTATATATAGCCTCTCAACATGATAGTACTGAAGGGGATAGTACTCATTTGGATATATAAGTTCTGGTCTCTTAAAAATCATTATGTGGGAAATGTGGGAAGAATTACATGAATTGATATGGAGCAAAGTAAGCAGAACCAAGAGAACAATTTACTCAATAATGTAAAGGAAAACAGCACTGATGGATAACAGAATTCTTTTTTTTTAAATTAATTTATTTTGATTTATCAACAATCATTTCCATAAGCTTTTGAGTTTTAAATTTTTCTCCCCATCCCTCCCCACCACCCTCCCCAAGACAGCGCATAATCTGATATAGGCTATACATATACATTCCTATTAAACATATTTTCACATTAGTGATGTTGTAAGTAAGAATTAGAACCAATAGGAGGAACCACCAGAAAGAGGAAACAAAACACAACAGAAGAAAAAAAATAGCAAATAGTATGCTTTGATCTGCATTCATACTCCATAGTACTTTCTCCTTTATGGATAGCATTTTCCGTCACGAGGCCTTTGAAGATGTCTTAGGTCCTTGTATTGCTGAGAAGTTAGGTTTATCAATATCAGTCATCGCACAACGTGGCTGTTATTGTCTACAACGTTCTCCTGGTTCTGCTCACTTCACTCAGCATCCAGAATTCTTATAAATTCAGTGATCAATCTTGATTCCAGAGGACTACTTGTGAAATACAGCTCTTCTCTGGAGAGATGGTGGAGGAGAAGACATACAATGGCCAATAGACATAGACATAGACATGGCCAATGCATTGGTGTGTTTTTCTTAACTATGTTTCTCTGTCACAAAAGAAGTTTCTATGTGTGTGTGTGGTGTCAGTCAAAAAACATTTATTAAGCACCTACTATTTGCCAGACACTGTGTTAAGTACTGGGGACACAAATAGGCAGAAGACAATCTTTGCACCTAAGGAGCTTACAATCTAATGGTGGAGACAATAATCACACAAATATGTACAAACAAACAATATACAGGACAAAAAGAAAATAATTAAGAAAGGGAAGGCACTAGAATCAGGGCCAGCAGTCGAGGGGTTTGGAAGGTGATAAAGATGCAAGAAAATGCTCAATGAAACTTTTTTGTTAAAGATATAAAACTAATAATTATTTCAGTCATAGGATCTTTATCTAGACAAGGAGTTTTTAACCTTTTTTGTGTCTCGGATCCCTTTGGCAGCTTGGTAAGCCTATGGACCCCTTTTCAGAACAATGTTTTTAAATGCATAAAATAAAATACCTACAATTACAATGCAAACCAATTATTGAAGCGGCCGCTGCAATGGTGAGCATGAGACCAGCTCAATACTCTTAACCCGGAGGCACATTGATGAGGCGGGAGACAGCGAGATGGCAGAAGCTCCGTTTATTAAGTGCTAGTAGCTTTCTTTCATATCCCTAGTAACACCTAATCAAAGCATGATCTCCACGTGATAGCCAATTACCAAGTCAGCTGGACACCTGCAGCCTTCGTATCAGGGGTATGAGTAGGACTTTTCTCCCAATGAGAGGAGAGCCAAGCCAACCGTGGGAGCTGCGTGTCAGCAAAGGAGAGGTCTTGTGAGACTTCCTTGTTTTTGCCATGCAACAGGTTGTGACCCTCAGCTTCTGCCAAGAGAAGCTAGAACTCCCATGGGAAAATTCTCCCAACAAATTATATCGAAATAAAATGAGTTGTTGTTTTTTTCTTTATTAAACCTATCTGAGTTCATGGATCCTCTGAAATTTATCCATTGATCCTAGTTTAAGAACTCCTGATCTAGACCATGGTTAGACTTAGGATAGCATGACCAAAGGATAGCTGATGAATAGACAGACGAAAACACTCTAGGGTAAATAAGAGAAAACAGGGAAGTTTTGCTCAGCTGAAATAATAGGATCATAGATTTAGAGCTGGAAGGAACCTCTGAGGTTATCTGCTCCAATTCCTTCATTTTATAAATGAGGAAACTGAGACCTAGAGAGGTTAAGAATCTTGCACAAAATTCTACAGGCAATAAATAGCATTCAGGATTGGGATACAGATCTCCTGTCCCCAAACCCAGTCCTCTTTCCCCTGCACCATTCTGTCTCAATATAGTGTGTGTATGCAAACATCAGAAAATACTACAAAAAGCCTCAGTCACTGGATTTCAGGGTGTGGGATGTGGCCATTTGCCCAGAGTCCTTTGCCACAGAAGAAAACACAGCCAGTGATTGAAAGCTAGCTATTCAAATGAAGAATCTGGGATAGTCTAAGGATTCCAGTCTTGTTTCTTAAAAATAAAATAAAATAAAATAAAATAAAATAAAATCAGGGCAATATTTTTAATTGAGAAGCTGGAGAGGTGGCAAAGAGAATGTTGTATATAGAATTAAAAACATGTGTGTGGAAAGGGTGAAGAAATGGACACTGAAAAACATCAAGCCTCATCACAGCCAGGGTTAGAGAATGCCTTTTGCTCTAATTGCTTGCTTTTTCTCTCTGTCTAAAAATAGCACCCCCAAATATGGGAACAAGTAGATGATTTCCTTGCCCCCTCTTCCAATTAGAGAAAAGCTTCTCTGGCTCATAGTACCAAGCTGGTATCCCTTCTTTGAAATGAATTGTTGACCAAAAAGTTATTTTGCAAATAAATGCATAAAAGTCACCCATTAAATAGGACAAAAGCTCAAACCTTCTCCAACTAACCCAGAGCAGCAGAAGCATGTTCTAGGCTCAATCAAAACTACCAACATTATTTTAGCTTCCATAAGAAGTCTAAGAACCTATTTCATTATTATTGAGTCATTCATTAGAGCAAATATGTATTGCTGCAGGGCTGTGTGTGGGAATGGGTGGGTAGAAATAATAATAGTTGTTCACATTGCTATGGTTCTTTAAAGTTCACAAGCGTATTACATAAAGTATCTCATTTGATCCTTACTGTAACTCTGTGAGGTAAGTGTTATTTTCAGACCCATTTTACCAATGAGGAAAGTGAGGATGGGAGCAGTGAAGAGACTTTGCCCAAGGTCACACAGCGGTTTTTAACAACGCAATCGGATTGTTAAGTATAAATCAAGCCCTTTTTACCCAGTCTCCAAAATAATCTTAATATTAGCACAGGCCTGATCATTGCCATTTCTGTGATCAAAAACATTCAGAGGCTCCCTCTTCCTTATAGGATAAAATAGAAATGACATAGCCTGATACCTTTGAATGGTAAATGGAGAATTTTTTATTTGATTCCAGAGGCAATAGGGAGCCACTGAAGTTTATTGAGTAAGGGAATGACTTGGTCAGACCTGCTTTTTAGGAAAATCAGTCACTTTGGTGGCTCAATGGATAGATTGGAGTGGGGCAAGAGTTGAGGCAGGTAGACTCACTAGCATCACAGTGAAGTGATGAGGGCCTATACCAAGGTGGTAGTAAGGTCACAGGAGAGAAGGGAATCAGAAGTCAGCAGAGTGGTCAGGATAGGATTAGACAGATTTGAGAATTATCACCATAGAACTGGCAATTAAATTCAATGGGAGCTGATGAGATCACTAAGTAGCGTAGAGGGAGTTAAGAAAAGTGCCCAGGACAGATCCTCATGAGACAACCATGGTTAGACGGCATGATCTAGATGAGGATACAGCAAAGGAGACTGATGAGTAGTCTGCAAGATAGAGGGAGAACCAGGAGAGAGAAGTGTCCTAAAAACCTAGAATGAAGAGAGCGTCAAGGAGGAGAGAGTGATCAGCAATGTGAAAGGCTCCAGAGAGGTGAGGGAGAATGAAGATTGAGAAAGGGCAATTGGGTTTGGCACCTAAGTGATCACTGGTAACTTTGGAGGGAGCAGTTGGGGTGGAATGATGAGCTACAAGTCAGAATGTAAGGGATTAAGAAGAAAGTAAGACAAGAGAAAACAGAGGCACCTATTGTAGATGGACTTTTCAAGGAGTTTAGCTACAAAAGACGTAAGAAATATAGGATGATAATTAGTGGGGATGAAAGGATCAAGTAAGAGTTTTTTTAAGAATGGAAAGAACATAGACATGTTTGTAGGCAATAATGAAAGAGCCAGTAGACAAGGAGACATTGAAAATAAATGAAAGAGTGGAGATGACTGAGGAGGCAATCTGGTGGAGGAAATGGGATGGAGTGGTATTGCTTGAGCAGGTAAAGGGGCTAGTCTTGGTAAAGAGTAAGGCCACCTCATCTTGTGAGATAGGGGCAAAGGAAGAAATAGTGGCAGAAGGCATATGTATGATATGAGATGAAGAAGAGGGGAGAAGAGAAGAGGGAACTCACATCAAATGGTCTCAATTTTTTTAGTAAAATATGAGGTAACATTCTTAGCTGAGAAGGCAGGGAGGGAGATACATGGGAGTTTTGAGGAGGGTTGAAAAGGTTTGGAAGAGATATTGTGGAGAGTGGGATTGTGAATTCATTAGGCGGGTATAAAAGGATTGCGTAGCAGCAGTGAGGCCCCTGTTGAGGTTGTATAACATACATTTTTAGTGGACCAAGTCAGAATGGTTGTGTGACTTTCTCCACCTTTGTTCAGCAGCACATGTATAGGAATAAAGGCAGTAAATGAGTGGTGAGAGCAATCCAGGGCTGAAGCTTGGCAGGATATAATTGGTGAAATGATTAAAGAGCTAGGGATTCAAGAAAGAAGGACAGTATAGAGTTGAATTGGTTCATCAAGGGGTCAAGATGGGGAGAAAAGGTGAGTGGCTAGTGCAGGGGAAATGAATTGGGAGGGAACTGAGGGGCCAAAGGATTGGAGGTCACTATATGAACAGAGGGTAGGGTTTTGCAAGAAAAGTAGGAGAAGCAAAAAGCCAAAAGATTATGGCCAGATAAGGAGATTTTGGATTTCTTGAACGTGGAGACAGTACATTTGTGAGTGATGGAAAGGTCATTTGTGAGAGATGGGAAGACCAAGAGTTTGACTATCTTTGTGTGTGGCTGAGGTGGGGTAGAGGAGTACTTAGGAAATAAGTAATTGAGTAACTGAATGGTTAGGGTAATTGAGGAAGAGTCAATATATATGTTGAAGTCCCCTATTGTGAGGGCAGGAATTAGGAAAGAGAGAAAAATTGTGAACTATGTACCAAATTAGTTGAGAAAAGGGGAGGGTAGGTGATTCTGGGCTACCAGAATTTTGATTGGCTAATAGATATGAAGAACATGAACCTCAAAGGAGGAGAGGTTACTGAGTGACCGAGGGAAGGGAAAAATGTAGAAGTGGCCATGGGGAACAAGGAGTATTCTAAGTCCCTCACCTCCACCAGTGAGCTGAGGGGAATGAATGAAAGTGCAGCCAGTACTGGAAAGGGTGGCCAAGGAGGTCGTGTCGTTGGGAGTGAACCAAATTTCAGTAATAGCTAAGAGATAGAAGGAACAAGAGAGGAAAAGATTTAGGATGAAGAAGTTTGTTGACTATGCAACAAGCATTCCACAGGACATGGCTGGTGTTTGGATGAAACTTTGGGGTGGGATGGCTGAAGGGGGTGTGAATAAAGAATTGGGTGGTGGGATATGGGGAATGGGGTTTGGAGGATGACCTACAGAGGTTCTGAATCACTGGGATATGAAGGGTAGGAGAGAAAGTTCATAGAGTGGAGTGTGCCACTCTTATTCCCAAGGCAGACTGGAGAAAATGCTGGCAGCAAATATAGTATGTGATTGGGAGTCATGGGAGTCAGATGGTCAGATGAGAGGCCCTGCTTTACTATTCCTTTTCCCTCTGAATGGTAGAGATTAGGCAGGAAAGGGCACAGAGGGAGGTGGAAGCTGAACCTGCCAGCAGGAGACATAAGACCTGTTTCCTACCACCTTTACTTTTCGCCTTCCCGGGCGCAGGCAGAGATGGAAGGACTAAGGTCGAAGGGAAGTTTGGTCTTCTTTGCACTGGAGGTTCTCCATGTCCCAGTTGGGAGATTGGACTGGCAGCAGGAGATAGAAGTTGCCTTTTTGGCACAAGGAAGTTGTTGCTTTTGGGCAGGTGGAAGATGCCCACCCCAGCCCCTTGCCACCTTCCTCAGGGACACACTGCACCCAGCAGGAGATGGAAGATGCCCAGCCCTTTGCCACCTTCCTCAGGGACACACTGCACCCAGTGGGAGATAGAAGACATGAGACTCTCAGGCAGGGAGAGGAGCTGGCTTCTCTTCTCTCAGGAATGTAGTCTCAGCTGTGTATTGCTCTACTCATGCTGGCTTCCGGGTACATAGATTCTCCCAACTACTAGTTTAGGGGCTTTATCTCTTCAAGGCCACTTGCTGATTATCTCAACTCCAGTCCAATATGGTAGAGAAGTTAGAACATTTTAGGGATAAGGGCAGGCAGATAGCTCTTTAATCATAGCTACCACACCCAGCTAATCAAAGACTGGAAGTCTGACTGCCTTCTTTGTAAAGGTGGGAGAAATGAGTATAGAATATTGCATATACTATCAAACACAGCTGATGAGTTCCTTGATTTTGTTGAACTGTTTTTTCTTTGTTTTCTATTCTTTAATTTTTTTTTTAACTAGGGTTGGCTTAGTGGATAGAGTAGAAGGAGAGATATTCCTAAGATTCTCTCTGGCTAAGCAGAAATTTTTAAAATATATTTTTATTGGGGCAGCTAGGTGACGCAGTGGATAGAGCACCGGCCCTGGATTCAGGAGGACCTGAGTTCAAATGCGGCCTCAGGCACATAACACTTACTAGCTGTGTGACCCTGGGCAAGTCACTTAACCTCCATTGCCCAATTAAAAAAATAAAAAATATATATATTTTTATTTATTTCATTAAATATTTCACAATTACATATAAAAAAATTAACATTCATTTAAAAATTTTTTGAGTTCCAAATTGTCTCCCTCCCTCTTATCTCTCCTCCCTCCTTGAGAAGGCAAGCAATTTGTTGTCAATTATACATGTGAAGTCATACAAAACATATTTCCTTATTGGCCATGTTACAAAAGAAAACAGACAAAAGAAAAAGAAAGTTAATCATCAATCTGCATTCAGAGTTCATTAGTTCTGTCTCTGGAGGTGGGTACCATTTTTCATCATAGGTCCTTTGGATTTGTCTTGGGTCATTGTCTTGATCCAAGTAGCTAAGTCTTTCTCAGATGATCATCTTACACTATTGCTGTTACTGTGTAAAATGTTCTCCTGGTTCTGCTCACTTCATTTTGCATCAGTTCATACAAATCTTCCCAAGTTTTTCTGAAGCCATCTTGCTCATCATTTCTTATAGCACAATAGTATTCCATCACCATCATACACCACATCTTGTTCATACATGCCCCAATGGATGGTCATCCCCTCAATTTCCAATTCTTTGCCACCACAAAAAAAGTTTTAGTATACAATTAATTTGAGCCAAAATCAAAGGTAAGATAAGAAAGTAAGATCATTGTTCTGTATCCTCTTCACTGACATTTCTGCCTTTATTAAGCATGTCTACTAGTAGGAAAAGCAGTTGTTTTGGTACTATATTTGGTGAAGCTTTGCTGGTTCCACACCTATATTCATGATGCATGCTTCCTGGTAGATGACAAATTCCTAAGCTACAATGACTATGTCATTTTAAAAATCTTTTTTTTTTTTTTTTGGTGAGGCAATCAGGGTTAAGTGACTTGCCCAAGGTCACACAGCTAGTATGTGTCAAGTGTTTGGTCTGAGGCCGGATTTGAACTCAGGTCCTCCTGCCTTCAGGGCCAGTGCTCTATCCACTGCACTACCTGGCTGCCCCCAAAATCTTTATTCCTACCATAAAAATCTTTATGCCTACCATAATTCCTGAGGTATTTTTTTTCTAGATGTATGTTTTTTATTAGTATTGAAAACACCCATTAAGCAGCTTTTCTTCAGTTTATCATTTGAGAAAGATGACTGGGGCGTTGGAAGGTTAAGTGATTTTTCCAGGATCACACTTCTGATGTCAAAGCATGTGTCAGATGCAGGATTTGAAACCAGGTCTTCCTGCCTCAGAGGCTACCCCTCTATCTCCTATGTCACAGTGCTTTTCTCCTTATGTATAGTAGTCACTTAACACATTTTTGTGGAATGCAGTGTGTGTAGGCATCCAAAAAAGCATCCCTAAGTAGCTATTCCGTTTTAGAAATTCTGCTAGGAACCTACCATTGGCACAATCTTTGTGACTGCTTAAATCTTTATATCCCTTGGTATGATTACCTACCTGAGTGACTGCTTTCAGAGGTTAAGAACATATGGGAATTAAATTTACACATACTGAGCATAGGCAAAAGCAAATTTTCAATGAAGAGAACATTTGATTTTTATGACCAGTTAGGGACAGATAGTATTCTAGTAGATGCGTATTGCCAAAATAATAATGAAATTCAATGACTAGAAAGCACTGTGGCAGAAATTAGGCTTAGACTAATACCTTATACCATATTCCACAACACATTCTAAGTAGATATGTGACCTTACTATTTAAGAAAATACTAGAAAAAATTAGAAGAGAAGCAGATCAAATACCTCTCATAGATACAGGTAAGAGACATATTCTTAACCAAACAAGAGATAGAGGCAATTACAAAAGATAAAATAGATAATTTTGATTATTTGAAACAGAAAAGCTTCTGCACAGACAACATTAATGTATCTAGGATAAGAAAGAAAGTTGTCAAATGGAAAAAAAATTTGTATCAAATTACCCTGATAAAAGTTTAGTATCCAAGGTATATAAACAATTAATAATTTTTATGAGACTAATATCCATTCCCCAATAGATAAGTGGTCAAGGGTTTTGAACAAATAAGTCTCAAAAGAAGAATTGCAAAGTATTCATAACTACATGAAAGAATGTTCAAAGTCACAATAATAAGAGAGGTGAAAATCAAAACAACCCTGAGGCTGCACCTCAGATCCTATAAATTGACAATGATTACAAAAAATAATAACAGTCAGTGTTGGAGGAGTTGTGGGATGATAAGCACCCTGATACCTTGTTGGTGGAGCTGTGAAATGATATAACCATTTTGGATAGCAATTTAGACTAATGCAAAAAAAATGACTAAAATGTCCATACCCTTGAACCAAATACTGTATTACCAGACTTGTACCCCAAGGAAGACATTGATAAGAAGAAAGTCCCGATATATACCAAAATATTTATAGCATCACTTTTTGTGATAGGAAAGAAAGAAAGAGAGAGGAAGAGAAAAAAAAAAGAAAGAAGGAAGGAAGGAAAGAAAGACAAAGAAAGAAGATGCCCATCAATTGGGGAAAGGCTAAATAAGTTGTGACACATGAATATAATAGACCATTACTGTACTGTAAGAAAAGCAGGGAAGCATAGAAAGATTTCCATGTACTGATACAGAACAAAATAAGCAGAGCCAAGAAGACAACATACACAGTAACTACAACAACATAAATGGAAAGGACAACCACACAAAAAAACCTTCAAAATTGAATGTACCAAAATTATAAAAGTCAAGTATGACTTGAATGAAGAGGTATAAGTAGTCCCCACAACCTACCTTTTTGTGGAAGTGGCACATTGCACTGTTTTCAGACTTGTTCAATGCTTTGATCAGTTGTGTTGATTTTTTCCCCTCTTCTTTTTTTTTTTCCCTTTAAAAATATTATTTGTTACATGGGATAACTCTTTGAGAAAGGGAGGGGGAGGGATACTGGGGAAAACCACAAGAATATAAAAAAGAAAAGACATCAATAAAAACTTACTTTAAAAAAATCGGTGGAAAGATATCCTTTAATTTTAAAAATCATTCACTTTCAATTTATCCAATTTCACTCAGCAGCACTTATTATACATGCAATATGTGCAAGTCACTGTTCTTGGCATTGGTATAAAAAAAGAAAAAGTAATTACTGTCCTTAAGGAGCTTATCGTCTATCAGCTCTTGTAATTAAAGCCTCCCTTGGAGAAGGGTGAGGAGAGATGGGGCTAGAGATGTCTATTATAGAGATGACACCCTTCTGTTACATGTGGGGAGACAGCCTCACTACATTTAAATAAAATGACTAAGGTGCTATTCAAGTGAATACCAATCTCCTTTAATGTTAGTGCCTTCCTTCTGTTTGATTATTTTCAGTCTAGCCTGTGCATAGCTTGTTTGTTGTTTTACATGTTGCCTTACCCGTTAGACTGTGAGCATCTTGAAAGTAAGGACTGTTCTTGCCTTTCTTTGTATCCTCAGGGCTCAATACAGTATTTGGAACATCGTAAGCACTTAATAAATGCTTACTGACTGATTTAAAAAAAAAAACTGAGTAAAGCGAATTTTGTACTTGGGGACCCACGTCATAGGCGAGGCAGTAGAAATAATAATGGCTATGGAGTCAGAAGACCTGGCTTCAAATATTTCATTTTTAGTATTTATTAATCTTTATTATCTGTGTGACTTCAGACAAGTCATTCCATTCCTCTAGATCTTAGCTGGACTTAACCTCTCAAAGCAGATTGTCAGACAGACAACTAAATCAATGGACATAAATTTTTAAACCAGCACAAAGATTGTGCTAACATTTGATAGACTTCCCAGAACTTCTAGAGCTGATGAGTTACCTCAGGCTGCTTTTTTCGGATGGTGATACATCCTTTCCAGAGATGCATCCAATGAATTGTTATCTTTTATAATGAACAAAAAATGAACTACTATTTTTTATGATAAAAAAAAGGTAATGTGACTGTTTCTGAATTTTTTGTCTGAGGGCTCAAGTAAAATTTACAGTTGTTGTAGTATGCATATGAACATATTTTGAGTGAGAGATCTGAGGAGTGATGGAGGTATATGCCAAAAAATATTCATACCAGAACTTTTTCTGGTAGCAACAAACAGAAAACTGGAAACAAAGTGATTGCCTGTCAAATGGTGAATAGCCAAATGAATTCATTTATAAGTGTGGATGGGCAGCTAAGTGGCCCAGCAGATAGACCTCTGGGCCTGGAGTCAGGAAGACCTGAGTTCAAATCCAGCCCAAGACACTTACTAGCTGTGATCCTGAGCATTTCACAGTTTCCTCCTCTGTAAAATAACCTGGAGAACGAAATGACAAACCATTCCAGTATTTTTGCTAATAAAACCTCAAAAGGAGTCCCAAAGAAACAAACACGATTGAAATTACTCAACAACAACAACAAAAATGCTTGTTGATTTGTAAGAAATGTCAAATAGGAGGAAGTGAGAAAAGCATAGGAAGCTTGACATGAACTGATGCAGAACAAAGAAAGTAGAACCAAGAGAATATGTAATATGACCACAATGATGTAAATTAAGACAATTCAAAAAGATACCAGAATCCAGATTATTTAATATAATATATCATTAATATAATGATAGCACAATAAGACCAATGAAAACACAGTCTTCCTCTAGAAGGCAGACTTCTGTGGCCTCTTCTCATCCCACAGGTGAGAAATATTGCATATTCTGTGTCTGCTGTGTTTGTTTCTCATAACTTATTTGTTGTTATTGTGGTTGTAAATAAGAGATGGTTGCATGAGAGGCCATTGAAAATTAACCCCGGGGGCAGCTAGGTGGTGTAGTGTATAGAGCACCGGCCTTGAAGTCAGGAGGACCTGAATTCAAATCAGGCCTCAGACCAAACACTTGACACTTACTAGCTGTGTGACCCTGGGCAAGTCACTTAACCCCAATTGCCTTTAAAAAAATAAAGTAATTTCCCCCAAAAAATTCATAAATGGTAAAAAAAACAAAAAACAAAAGCTATTCATAAAATATTTTAAAATAATTGTTAAGTGATGGGTAATAAAGAGAAAGTTTTGGTGAATAAAAAAGTAAGAAGTTTGTGGGATAAGGTACCAGCACAGCCTCTTTATCTGGGATGCCAAGAGATAGCAGTGGGTAGGAAACTGAGCATCCAGGGGAAAGCTGAAGTGAAAGGGGAGGAGTATAAAAGAGGTAGAAGATTATAGTGTGTCAAGTTCTAACAATAAACTGTGTGTATCAGGAAAACAGTTTTATTCAAGAGGGCTATTTATAGGGATGTTTTTCCTCAGAATTCCCTTCCCCCATCTCCTCCCTTTTGTGTTGAGAGGCGCCTGGCAGATTGGTAGCAAGTTACAGACCAGAGACAGGAAACTATGGAACACAATGAACAGGGAGTGGACAAATAAGCACCCAAGAATATGACTTGCTCCGTTACTTTGGGATCCCAGGAGGGGAGGAGACGGATGAGACCCTGAAGCATACCTATTCTTTTCCTGCTATTCTCCTAGTCATAAACAGTAGCCACTTCACCTCCAAATTAGACTGTTCTAGCCCTGTAGCACCTAGAGCACATCCAAGAGAAAACAAGTCTAAAACAGATCTAAAAGTTTAAGGCTAAATAAGGTCTCAGGGAAAAGAGTGAGTAAAAAAACAAAAATAAAACAAACAACAAGAAAAAAAAAAACTAACAACAAAACAAAAAACCCAAAGGAAAGAAAATGGCAAGAAAAGTATTGTACCAAGAGAACATTTTTCACAATAATCACACCACTATAATGGAAAACAACACTGAAGACAATCAGTGTTCTAATCAATATAATGACCCCACATGAGTGATGGTGAAACATACTTCCATCTTCTCAGCAGAGAGGTGGTGAGCTATGGATGCAAAATAAAGTGAATATCGTTAGATATTGACAATGCATCTGTTGGTTTTGCTTAATTATATTTCTTTGTTAAAAAGAGAGTTCTGTTTGGATTAGGGGCAGGGGAGGGAGAGTGGGAAATGATAGTAAAATTACAAAAGATGTAATGAGGTAAAGTACTTTGCAAACATAAAAGTCATATAAATGCTTTGTTGTTTAGTTGTTTTTCAGTCATGTCCAACTCTTCATGACCCCTTTAGGGGGTTTTCTTGCACAAATACCATTTCCTTCTCCAGCTCATTTGACAGATGAGGAAACTGAGGCAAGTTTCTTGCCCAGGGTCACACAGCTAGGAAGTGTCTGAGGTTCAGGTCTTCCTGGCTCCTTCCTAACTTCCTGACTCTATTCACTGCACCACCTAGCTGCCTCACATATAAATGCTACTTATTATTGTTATTAGTATGTAAAAAGAAGACTATGAGGAGGGAGTGGGGCAGGAAGGGAAGAGTGCAAGTGTTTATTAAGCATCTACTTTGTGCCAGGCACTGTGGTAAGCACTTCACAGACATTGTCTGAGGTGCTATTATTATCCTCATTTTAAAACTGAGAAAATTGAGGTAGGGATAGGGTAGGTGACTTTCCCAGGATTTATAGTTAGGAAGTATTTGAGGCTGAATATGAACTGAGGTCTTCCTGACTGTAGGTCCAGGGCTCTATCCACTGTGGCACCTAGTAACATCAATCAATCAACATACATTTTTTGGGGGGGGGGGGCAGGCTAGGCAATGGGGTTAAGTGACTTGCCCAGGGTCACACAGCTAATAAGTGTTATGTGTTTGAGGCTTGATTTGAACCCTGATCTTCCTGACTCCAGGGTCCATGCTCTATCCACTGAGTCACCTAGCTGCTCCTAACAACATACATTTCTTAAGTGTTTATTATATGCCAGGCACTGTACCAAGTGCTGGGCATATCAAAACAAAAAGAAAACAAAACAGTCCCTGACAAGGTCTACATTTTAATGGTATCCTAAATTGGTAGAAATAAGAATAGGGACTAGACCTGTGATTCTATTGATAAAAAGAACTCCTGAATGAGGAAACTCCTTTTACCAATATAAGTCAGTACCTTCTCTTCAACTTATGGTCTTTAGAGAGTTGTTAAGAACACTTTATTTTTGGTGTATTTTTTTTCTTTCTTTTTTTTTTTTTAGTCCTTTGCTTTCTTTCTTTTTTTTTTTTGAGATTTGAAATAGTATTTTATTTTTTCCCAATTACATGTAAAGACAATTTTTAACATTCATTTTTTATAAAATTTTGAGATCCAAATTTTTCTCCTCTCTCCCCTCCTTCTCCCTAAGATGGTAAATAATTTGATATGGGTTATATATGTGCAATCATGTAAAACATATTTCCATATTAGTTATGTTATGAAAGAAGAAATAGAACAAATGGAAAACACTACAAAAAATAAAGAAAGTGAAAATAATATACTTCAATCTGCATTTAGACTCCATCAGTTCTTTCTCTGGCTGTGGACAGTATTTTCCATCATGAATTCTTTGTAATTGTCTTGAATCATTGTATTGCTGAGACGAGCTAAGTCATTCATAATTGATCATTGCACAATGTTGCTGTTACCGTGTACAATGTTTTCCTGGTTCTGCTCATTTCACTTTGCATCAGTTCATGTAAGTCTTTCCAGGTTTCTGAAGTCTGCTTGTTCATCATTTCTTATAGCATGATAGTATTCTATTACATTCATATACTACAACTTGTTCAGCCATATACCAATTGATGGGCATACCCTCAATTTCTAATTCTTTGCCACTACAAAAAGAGCTGCTATAAGTATTTTTATACATATAGGTCCTTTCCCCCTTTTTTATGATCCTTAAGAGCACTTTAAGGGACTTCTTGTTTAAGTGACATGCCCAGGGCCACCTAGCCAGTATATGTCAGAGGCAGATCTTGAACCAAGGTTCTCCTGGCTTTGAAGCCAACCTTCTATCAGCTGTGAAGAGTATGTACCAAGTATGCTCCAGCTCTGTTTTCCAGAGCCAGGTAGTCTACATCTGTCTTTTAGAGTTCTAGGGGTAGCCTGAGGGGTTTGGAAGTGTCTCTTGTCTTCTGTTATTGCCTCAAACTCCTATCAAAATTTTCCCCCCACTGTTAGGTACCATTGAGTGATTAGAGCCCCAGCTTCATTTAAGCACTTAACATCACCTAGCTTTTAGAAAGGGATATTTACTTTAAATATATAGTAAGAACAAAAATATAAATATTTTCCTACCTAACCCTTGGAGGAACACACCTATCATACCTTGGGTCCTTGGGGAGAGTGGGCTCAGACTTAATTCTGTTACTATATAGCATTGATCCCACAAGTTCATGTCCCAAAAGAGAAATTGCTGCTAAATGAGTCTTTGCCTCAGATACCACGGGACTTGGTCCTGAAGGTCACTTCCAAAGGTTACCCCTAGCTCCTCAGAACATCAATGTTGAGCTAAATCTCAAACCAAATGATGGGACTCTAGACGCCTGGATGTCTAGATGCTAGGATACCCAGATGTTTGCTCTCCTGATCTTCAAAATTCACAAGATGGAGCCTCAAGATTAATCTCTTTTACCTAAACAGATGGTAACGCAAGCAAGTGAGGCCCGTTTTTCACAGGGTCACATGTCAGCCTCAAAGGGGACAAGGACCAAGACCTCTGCCCTTTGTCTCTCACCAGATGCTGTTCATGAAGGAGTCAAACCAAGAGGGACCAGCTGAATAACAGAATGCAGGTGGCTGACTAAGGCCATTTTGGAGGTACCTCCAGTTTCAGGGCTACAATTATAGCCTATGAAGAAGGCTTCTCCTAACTAGCAGACCAGAACCAGTTACAGAACGTGTATGTGCACTCCAATGTCTCTCAAAGGCATTTCTATTGCATATCATCTTGAGTTTACTATAAGCAGGATCCTCAGCTCTCCACATGAGAACACTCCATCCAAGGTACTCTGTGTATTTCCCCAGTCTCTATTACAAGTAATCATAATCATAACCTTAACTTTATAGCACTTTAAATTTTGCAAAGCACTTTACTTATGTTAACTCATTGATCCTTACAACAACCCTGTGAGGTAGGTACCATTATTATCTTCATTTTACAGTTGAGGAAACTGAGATATAGAAAGGTTAAATTGACTTGACCAGAATCATGCAGCTAGGACATATATGAGGCAGGATTTGAACTCAGGTCTTCTTGATTCCAAGTCCTGTGCTCTAAACACTGGGCCACCTAGCTACCTTAAAGGCAAAAACACTAGAAACTGGAGGAACATGGGACGGCCTCTTGGAGGAGATGGTACCTGAGCTGAGGGTTAAAGGGAGCCAGTGATTATAAAAAGGAAGTTGTAGGCAACAATGTGGTGCAGTGGGTAGGGTGTTGGCCCTGGAGTCAGGAGGACTTGAGTTTAAATCTGGCCTCAGACTTTTACTAACTGTGTGACCTTGGGTAAGTCATATAACCCTGTTTGCCTCAGTTTCCTCATCTGTAAAGTGAGCTGGAGAAGGAAATGGTAAATCATTCCAAGTATCTTTGCCAAGAAAACTCAAATGGGGTCACGAAGAGTTGGACACAACTGACTGACAGGCTAACTTGCATGTTCATCCTTCTTTAACTCCTCTGAATGATGACCTACAGTTTATACTTTGTAGCTGGAATCCACTAGCTCAAAGGCATGAACACCATTACAGCCAGTCTCTCTCTTAATTGAACAATAAGA
Source organism: Vombatus ursinus (assembly GCF_900497805.2). NCBI lineage: Eukaryota > Metazoa > Chordata > Mammalia > Diprotodontia > Vombatidae > Vombatus > Vombatus ursinus. The sequence goes on from NW_020941197.1 coordinate 30,241,933, forward strand.
GGTGGTAAGTAACAGAGCCAGTATTTGAACCTGGATTATCTGACTCTAGTTTCATTGCTCCTTCTACATTCCACTGAACCAGCCTTCATCCCAAGTGCTAGTTGATGGCAGGTGGCACCTGAGGTGAGTTAGTTGTGTTGCTGGTTTCCTCAAGACTCAGCTAGACCTTTTCTAGTCCCCTCAAGTTCCAACTTGGATCTGTTTGGACATGCATGCTGTCTCACTAGGAAGAATGGAAGCTCTTTGAGGGGAGATTTGGTTTTGCTTTTGTCTTTTATACCCAGTGTCTAGCCCAACGTCTGACACACAATAGGCACTTAGTAAATGCTGGATCGATTGATTGAATAATTGCTTACTGGACTTGTTCATATTTTCTAGAATCCTGGAGCCCTCGAATTCAGAAAGTGCAAATTCGATGGGCTGGTCATGTTGTTCAAATGTCAAATGTATGTTTGCCTGAAAGACTATTTTATGGAAAACTCACACAAGGTAAGCACTCACATCGGGGTCAGAAGAAGTGATAGGAGGATACTCCCAAGGTCTCTCTGAAGAACTTGGAATCAATTGTGTGACATGGGAGACCCTGGCAAAGAACCTCGAAGCATGGTGTGCCCACATCAAAGATGGCACTGTGCTCTATGAGTGAAGCAGAATTGCAATAGCTCAAAAGAAACATGAAATGCAAAAATTTAGAGACATCTCCACTCCAAATGTTCATATGGACTATTTTTGCCCAACCTGTGGTATAGCCTTCCCAGCTTGTATTGGTCTAACCAGCCACAGTCAGACACACTGTACCTTGACTCCAACATAGGGATGTCATTTTGGTCCTCTTCAAACATGAAGAACAACCAATCAGTTTACAAATAAGAGCAATTCTAACGAAGGCCACCAAAATGAGGAGGGGTTTGGAAACCAGATGTCTCATGAAGAACAGTTAAAGAAACTAAAAATATTTAACTTGGAGGATGGGGATGGTAGCAGGGAGGGGACCATGGTAACTGTCTTCTATTATTTGAAAAACTAATTCAGATTTATTCTGTGTTGTTTCACCAAACAGAACTTGGACCGAGGGTAGAAGTAATGAGAGACAGATTTCTACTCATGTATAAATCATAACATTCTAACAACTAAAATTAATCAAGGGCAAGGTACAATGCTAGATGACCAAGCCAAGGATGCTTCAGGGGGAATCCTTCCACGGGTGGATTGGGTTAGATGGAAGGAAGGAAATAAGTATTTATTAAGTTCCTATTGCACACCAAGCACTGTTCAAAGTAATTTATAAATATTAACTTGTTTGATCCTCACAACAACCCTTGGGGGTAGGTGCTGTTATTGTCTCCATTTTACAATTGAGGAAACTGAGGCAGGAAGCACTTAAATGACTTCTCCAGGTACACTGAGCTAGTAAGTATATTGAGGTCAGATTTGAACTCAGATTTTCCTGATTTCAGACCCAGGACTCTAACCACTGTATCACCTAGCTGTCTCTAAAAGCTGCCTTTCTAAATCTAACATTCTTTTTCTTTTTCAATGGACTCTTTCTTTTAATTCAATCATTTAGGCACCTGCCATTACTAGCAAAAATTCCCAACATACACTATTCCTACTAACTTAGGGGAAATAATTTTCTGCTGTGCTTCACGTATTTTTTCCATTCAAACTGTTTTCCAAAATATGCTATATTTCTGTACTGTCCAATAAAAGCTTCGTGTAATCCAACATTCTACAGATATTTCCAACATGTTGCTATTTATTTCTGAATGAGCTTCAATACAAACAAACTTCAGTACCACGGAAAAAAAGGTAGGAAGAATTCATCCACTCAAGATGACTTCAAATATTGAATGCAAGTGACTTTGAGATATCCTTTCCTGATATGACCTCTCACTCTGTGCACTTCCGTATTTCCTACTGTCTTCAGGACATATCTATTTGGATGTTCTAAAACCTCAAACTTCACACATTCCCCCCAAAATTTATTATTTGTTCTGCCATCTCATTGTTACCTTTTTTTTTTCTTCAAGTCTGGACCTTTCTTTTTATGTTTTTCAAGTTTTAAAATTTATTTTAAACTTAAATTTTTTAATATTTCTAAATTTTAAATTTTTAAATATTTTAAACTTTTAAGTAAAAGAAAAAAAACATTGCCATGGACACAGCAGACTATAAGAGAGGATTCAATATAAAGCAATAAATTTCCATTTCAAGAAAACCTATATAATAAATACTGCACCTTGTTTTCAAAATTGCCCAGCTTTTCTTTGCTTCCTTGTATGTTTTCTTTTGTCCTCTGTTGTGTACTTTTTACTTTATTTTTTTTCTCCTTCCTCCCACCCACAAGAAGGTTACAATTAAGTGCAGATATATTTATATAGGTATGTGCACATATATATGTGTATATATATATACATACATACATATGCATATGTATATATCCATATATCCATAGATATCTATAAACATACATATATACACATATATACTCAAATATATATATATGTAAGACTGTAATATCTCTACTTGTCATCTATTTCTCTGAAGATGGATAGCATCTTCCTTTTTAAGTCCAAGTCTTTCCACATTTTTCTAAATCCACCAGCTCATCATTTCCTACACCACAACAATATTCCAGGGGCATCTAGGTGGTGAAGTGGATAGAGCACCAGCCCTGGAGTCAGGAGTACCTGAGTTCAAATGCAGCCTCAGACACATATGCCTAGCCAAAAAAGAAAGAAAGAAAGAAAAAACAATATTCCAACTTAATCACATTCTATCTGAGAGATTGTCTATGAGAGTTTTTCCCCAGTTTTCTGCATTCCCTCTATTCTTGGCTACATAGGTTTTATTTATACAGGAAAATTTTAATTTAAAATAATCAAAATTATTATTTTATACTTCAGCAATGTTCTTACCTTATAATATGGTTTAAGGTCTGATACTACTGAATCTAGTTCCTTCTCATCTTTTCCCCCTAATTTCCTTGAAGTTCCTGATCCTCTGCTCTTCCAAATGAACCCTGTTATTACTTTTTCTGACTTAGTAAGATAATTTTTAATAATTTAATTAGAATGGCATTACATAAATATATTAGGTAAGATTGTCCTTTTCATTATATTTGCTTTACCTTCCCATGAACAATAAATATTACTTTAATTATTTAGATCTAACTTTGTGGAAAAAGTGTTTTGTATTTATATTCATATAATTTCTATACCTTTTTGGGTAGGTATATTCTCATTTTTTTATACTGTCCAGTTATTTTATATGGTCTAAAATTATTGATTAATATGGCCGACACAGTGTAGTTTACCTATTTTTTCCTTTTTATTAAATCTATTTTAACTTTAACTTTGTCTGAGATCATGATTACTATCCCTGCTTTTTTTTTTCTAATAAATTCTACTTCTGGTCTTTATTTTATGTTTGTGTGTATCTCTCATTTTTATTGCATTTCCTGAAAGCAACGTGTTGAATTCAAATTTTTAATCTGCTCATCACTACCTCTTATCCAACTTTCTATTATCAACATCAGTATTACCATGCACTTTATTCAGTTTACAAACTTAGAGACATTCCTTTCTTTTTCTTTTTCACTGTCAATACCGCCAGCTACTTGCTAATTATCCTTCCATAATCCTCATTTTAGAAACAGTTAAGTAGCACAGTGAAAAGAGCCCTAGGCTTGGAGTCAGGAAGACCTCAGTTAGCTAACCTAAGGTTTTTTACAAGCAGTATGACCCTGGGTAAGTCCCTGCTGCCTGTCTCAGTTTCTTTAACTGTAAAATGGAGCTAAGAGTAGCACCTACTTCACAGGTTTGTTGTAAAGATCAGATGAGATAATATTTGTAACACACAGCACAATGCCGAACATATAGAAGTGCTTAGTAAATTCTTATTTCTTTCCTTCCTTCCTCATCCAGCGTCTTTTCTCATCCATTTCCATTGCTACTACCCTGAGACAAAACTCTAATTGCTTCAGTCTGGCCTAAAATAGCTTCTTAACTGGGTTTACTGCCTCTGGTCTGTCCCCCCTTCAATCCATCCTTTGAAAAATGGTGACTGCAATATTGGTTCCAAAAAGACAACAGATGAAATCTATCATCTTCCTTGTGGGAGGATAGGATAGTAGAACTACAGGTGCCAAATGTTGTTTACATCAATGGCTATAGTTGTCATTCCCGAGATGGTTTTCTTTGTTACATGGCAAGGTTCTATGGTGGGTGAGGACATTTGGGAAAATGAGAGTGGTATTTAAAAAAATAAAGAAAACTGGGGACTGACTGCTTGATGAATCTTGGAGTGTTATCGCTGGTAGGAGAAAAACAACATTATTACTATTATTACTATAGTTTAAGTAATGCTGTGGCCAGAAAGGTACCAGTCCTAGAGTCTCCTGATATCTTCCTTCACATCACCTCCCTACAACACAGACACAGACACACACACAGACACACACACACACACACACACTTCATCTCTATCCTAGTATGAAAAGAAGAGTGAGTTGTTTTTTGCTAGGATAAATGAAGTAACCCATTTAGAGCCTTTAGACAATCTAATTTGGCCAGTGACCAGAGACTGAGAACTAATGGCGAGATTGAGAGTCAGTTGTATACGGGAATATCTTTCCACAAAAAAGGGGATGGGGAAATGGAGTTCCCAGGTAACAGTGATATGATGTGCTGTTTCCCTTCTCTGATTGCTAAGGAACATCTGTTCCTTCCAGAACACTATTTTCCTATTTTGTATTATAATCATTTGTGCCAGGGGTCTTATTTCTTCACGTAGGTAGGTACCTGGTCTTATTTATTTTTTGTGTCACCAGATTGTAATAAATGCTTGTTGAATTTAAATTTGTTGAATCCTTGCTACTTAGGTCCTCCACAAAGCTGGTAGCAGGGATGAAGGTGGTGGGGATCCAGAGACAGGGTCCTTGCTAGTTTTCTTATCCCATATGTTTTTTCTCCCATTACACATTATACCACTTCATGAGCTCTGTAGTGCAACCAAAAGAGACCTTTTTGTTGTTCCTCACATAAGACATCCTACCTATTGAACAACTTGTTCCCTGTGCCTATTATGTCCTCATTCCTCTCCTTTACTTGTTAGAATCCCTAGCTTCCTTCAAAGTTCAAATCAACCACCACCTTTATAACAGGTAACCTAATAATTCAAATTTGATATTTGAATCAAAGTAGACACTCAAAAGTCATTGTACAGTTAATAAAAGGTTTGCTTAGTTGTTGTAGGGGAAGGATACTTAACAAGGATATTCATTGAGTGAGCTGATTCGGCTGAGTAGAGCTCCCCTGCTTCTGAGTTGTTCATCTTGGTCAGAAAGCCAAGCCTCAGAACCAGGCTTGAAACCCTCATAGCTTCCAGGAAGTGATGTCAGCTGCCCAAGGCATTAATCGCTTGAGCCAATTAAGTCTCAAGGATGGTTTCAATACCTTCTAAGAAAAAAAAAAAAACTGAATCTGATTTATGAGGGAGAGGAGGGTTAGAATAGTATTCCTGTATGAGGCCTTTCCTGATTCTCCCAGCTGCTAGTGCCTCCCCACTACAAATTACCTTTGTAAAAGGGGTGGGGTAACAGGGGACGAGTCCTATCCAACGAAGGTCCAGTCTTTGCAGTATTCACAGCAGGCTCTTACTGCTGCCACCCCACATGAAGTCTCGAGGTGCTTGCTTCCAGAAATGTGTGATGGATGACATGTAATGGAGGGGCCCTGATCACCAATTCAGGTCATTGACAGGTTTTCTGTGACTTTTCTCTCTGCTTATTGCAGAGATAAGACTTAATTTTCTGCTGAGCCAGGTTGTGGGGGCAACAGGGGAGGGAGAAGTAAACAAACATTTATTAATCACCTACTTTTGCCAGACACTGTACTAAGTACTTTACAAATATTATCTCATTTGATCCTCACAACAACCCTGTGAAGTAGGTGCAATAGGAAACAGTGGCCTGTCATCAAAGCATTGCCATCACAGGGTAGTCACACTAACCAAAGATAAATGCTATTATTATTCCCATTTTGCAGTTGGGGAAATGGAAGCAAACATAGGTAAAGTGACTTGCCCACTCACACAGCTAGTAAGTGTCTAAGGCCATATTTGAACTCAGGTATTCCTGAATCTACCCTCTGCTCCCTATCTACTGCCCACTTTGCTGCCTAGCTATAGTTGTGCATACAAAAGGCACTGAGTTCAAATCTCAGCTTCAGACAATTGACACTTACTAAATAGCTGTGTGACCCTGGGCAAATCACTTAATCTCATTGCCTAGCCAAAAACAAAAAAACAAAAACAAAAGGCACTGACAGGCCAAATTAAAATTCTCTCTTCCCCAGTGGCCAGCCAGGGGAAATGTTGCAAGCCTCCAGGCTGGAAGAGAGCCCTTAGGCCTTCACCTCTCCAGTCAGGCTAATGTGTGGCCTTGGGCATGTGGTGTCTCTTTCTTTGTGTTTGTTTATTCTACACTTAGATGAGTGAAGTAGAAGACAGAACAGACAAGGTTACAACTTTGTGGGTTTTGAAAAGTCAGAAAAGCCAACAAGAGGTCCTTCAGCAAGAGTCCACGGCAGAGACTCAACTCCTGCTACAGGAGTCGAATCCAACGAGTCAGCACAGTCCTAAGGAGCTAAGCAGGATTGGCCTGGCAGCCCAAACGCTGTGTCCTGTAAGCAAGGGAACAACTTTAGTCATCAGCTCTGTCACATTTGGAAGTGAACTTGATAGGGGAAGTAGGGAGGTGAAGGTCTGTCGTACCCACTCTAAGTTTTAGCCCATTTTCCCAATGGATTGAGGTCATAGAATAAAGAATGGGCTTTGATTGGGAAGGAATTAGTTTGTACTTCTGTTCTTGCTGTTCCTTCTGAATGAAATATCTCTTTATAAAAGTAAATTGATATTAATTGCTTATGGATAATATTGAGGATATAGTAACTGTTTGTGTGATGTTGAGAAAGTAATCACTGGCAAATGACATTGAAGAGAATACAGAAGAATGGAAGCTTGAGCCAATAGCATTAAAAAGACACTGGACCACTCCCAAACAAGATGGTGGTCACACAGGAGGCAGACTGCCCAGCTCACAGTTATGTATTCTAGCAAAACCCTGAAGTTTGTAACAAACTGAATAATCAAGAAATCCAATGAGAAACTATAATAAGTGATTTCTTTTACCCCAGAACTGCACAAAAAGATAGCCAGAAACCTACAGGCAATAGGAAAGGGGGTCTGCCATCAAAGCCATGACCAGCATAGTTTATGAGTCTGACAAAAGATATGCCAAGGACAAATGTAGCTCTGTGATTCAGGAAGCAAGAGTAGAACACTTCTTGGAAAAAGCCCCAGGGGGGTCAGAAAGTTTCAAGGTAGAAACCTTGGAACCAGTGCAGTCATTCTCATAGTACACTCAGCACTCAAACCAGGCCATCACAGGTCCTACAATTCTGAGATCCCTAACATACTACCGTAAGATTCCAGAGAAAACCAGGAAGATATAGCTTTCCGAACTGCAAGGATGTAAGTGGACCTAAACTTGGAGGTGGAGGTCAGCAGAGGAACCCAAGAGATCCAGGGTTAGACCAAGAAGGGCTGACTAACCCCACCCAAAGATGCAGCAGGAGGTAGAGACTGGTCCTAGAAGAAAGCTTCAATTCAGGAATTAAAGCTGAGAGATGAATTAATCAAACAAAACATATACCAGTACCAAAAAGTATTGCCGAGCTATAGATCCCCCTCAAAAGGAATGAATAACTCAACAAAAAATGCAATCAGAGACAGACCCAAAGGAAAAAAAGAAGATTTTTCACAAGAATCACAAGAATTATGTGAATAGTTAGAAGAAATGAAGTAAGAGACTAAAGTGAAATCAAGGCTTTTTCTTGAGGGTTAAGTGTAATATCACATGCCTGTAAACTCATCTGCAAGGGGAGGCTGAGATTGGTGGAGTGCTTGAACTCTGGAGTTCTGAGTTGTATTAGAGCCAAAGGTGATCGTGTGTCTAAACTAAGTCAAGCAGCAATAGGATGAGCCCCTGGGAAAGGAGGGGGTGGGATAGTTCACCAGGCTGCCTAAGGAGGGGCAAACTGGTCCAGGTCAGAAATGGAGTGGATCAAAATTTCCATGCTAATCAGTACTGGGGTCAGGTCCATGAGTGGATTGACCACTGTACTTCCAGCCTGAAATATAGGCAAACTCAGTCAGAATCCCTAAAAGAGAAAGCTGTAAATCTTAACTAAGAAATAGACTCCCTGGAAACTAGAATAGAACAAACAGAGATTAGTGACTCCATGAGACAGTAAGAAATGCTAGAAAAAAATCAGAATATTGAAAAAAATACAAGAAAATATAAACTATCTAATATAAAAACAATTGACCTGAGAAACAGGTCAAAGAGAGATAATTTAAGAATCACTGGACTCAGAGATAAGGAGTTTGCCAGATTAGGGGCAGCCACCTAGTTGAACTCTCCCAATGTTCCCCTCCAAATAACTTGAAAATGAAGCCTCTAATAAAAATTTGGAGCAGCACAGCCAACAAAAGGTCAGTGTGAGACATTTTTTCTGGCCTAAGAGGTCAGCAGGAGAAGTCTGAAACTCTGGAGTGGAGACCTAGTGAGAGCCCACACATGTGGCAGTAGCAACAGAAGCAGCAGCAACTTTGGGAGCTCTCAGATGAGAGATGGTAAGGGGGTCAGACAACTAGTCAGAAAGAGATTACAGGGGACCATTTGCTGCACTGAGTACAGCTAGTGCTGATTGTAAATTGTAATGCCCTTTCACAGTTCTGGGTGACAGGAGTGCTGGTGGTCATCATAAGGGAGCAGGAGCCCTGGTCACAGTTCCAGGGCCAAGAAGAGCACTAGTACTTGGAGCTGCAGGGGACCAGAGTCCTTTCCTGGGTAAACCAGAGAACAGACCAGAAGAGCAGTGACCACATCTCTCCCAGGATCACACCACCTTGGAAACACCAAATCTTGCAGACCTCCAAAACTAACTCTAAAAACAACAGCACAAAAAAAGCCTGAAGCTTGGGACAATGCCTTAACACCCACAGGTGAGCAGAGCCCAACCTTGACATAAAGGTCAAAGTTAAGAAATAGGCTATGAAAAAGAGTAAATAACGGAAAAAGACTCGACCATAAAAAGCTAGGAAGTGGCAGAGAAGACCAAGACGTGAACTCAGAAGAAGACAACAATGTGAAAACAGCTACAAGCAAAGCCTCAAAGAAAAATGCTAATTGGACACAATACCACCAAGAATTCCTGGAACAGTTAAAGAAAGAGATGAAAGTTGTACAGGAAAAATTGGGAAAAGAAATTAGAATGATGATAGAAAATTCTGAAAAGAGAATTAACTGCTTGGTAAAAGAAGCACAAAAAAATACTAAAGAAAATAACACCTTAAAAAGCAGAATTGGCCAATTGATAATAGAGGCACAAAAATCCATTGAGGAGAAGAACTCCTTAAAAAGCAGAATTGGTCAAATGGAAAAAAGATGTACAATAACTCACTTAAGAAAATAATTCCTTAAAAATTAGAATTGGTCAAGTAGAAGCTAATGATTCCATGAGACATCAAAAAACAATACAACAGAGTTAAAAGAATAAAAAATGAAAGAAAATAAGAAATATTTCACTGGAAAAACAACTGACCTGGAAAATAGATGAAAGAGAGATAATTTAAGAATTATTGGACTACCTGAAAGCCATGATAAAAAAAAAGAGCCTAAATATCCAATTTCAAAAAATTATCAAGTAAAACTCCTCTGATATCTTAGGTCCAGAGGGTAAAATACAAATTGAAAGAGCCCACTGATCATTTCATGAAAGATATCCCAAAATGAAAACTCATAGGAATAGTATAGTCAAATTCCAGAGCTTCCAGGTCAAAGAGAAAATATTTCAAGTAGCCAGAAGGAAACAATTCAAATATTGTGGAGCCGTAGTCAGGATCACACTTAGCCACATTTACTGGCTTCTACATTAGAGTGTATGACTTGAATATGATATTCTGGAAGGCAAAGAAGCTGGAATTACAACCAAAAATAACCTACCCATCAAAACTAAGTATGATCCTTCAGGAGGAAAAAATGGATATTTAATGAAATAGAGGACTTTCAAGCATTCTTTTTTTAAAAATTTATTTATTTATTTTTGGTTTTCAACATTCACTTCCATAAGATTTTGAGTTCCAAATATTTTTCCCATTTCTCCCCTCCTCCCACCCCAAGACAGCGTACAATCTGAAATAGGCTCTACATATACATTCATCTTGAATCTATTTTCACATTAGTCATGTTGTAAAGAAGAATTAGAACCAATGGGAGAAACCCCAAGAAAGAAGAAACAAACAAATGAAAACAAAAGAAAGAGATCAAATAATGTGCTTCGGTCTGCATTCAGACTCCATAATTCTTTTTCTGGATATGGACAGCATTTTCCATCTGAGTATTTGGAATTGTCTTAGATACTTGTATTGTTTTTTTTTGTTCGTTTGTTTGATCTAGGCAACGGTGATAAGTGACTTGCCCAGGATCACATAGCTAGTAAGTGTTATGTGTCTGAGGTCAGATTTGAACTCAGGTCCTCCTGAATCCAGGGCCAGTGCTGTAATCACTGTGCCACTTAGCTGCCCCTGGATCCTTGCATTGTTAAACTTTGTCAAAGTTAGTCATTGTACATTGTGGCTGTTACTGTGTATAATGTTCTCCTGGTTCTGCTCACTTCACTCAGCATTAGTCCAAATAAGTCTTTCCAGGTTTTTCTGAAGTCTGCCTGTTCATTTCTTATAGCACAATAGTATTCCATTACATTCACATACCACAACTTGTTCAGCCACTCCCAAATTGATGGGCATACCCTCAATTTCCAATTCTTTGCCACCACAAAAAAAGCTGCTATAAATATTCTTGTACACATGGGTCCTTTTCCCATTTTTATGATATCTTTGGGTTATAGCCTGGAAGTGCTGTTGCTGGGTCACAGAGTATGCACATTTTTGTAGCCATTTGGGCATAGTTGCAAATTTCTCTCCAGAATGGTTAGATCAGTTCACAACTCCATCAACAATGCATTAGTGTTCCAATTTTCCCACGTCTTCTCCAGCATTTATCATTTTATTGTTTTGTCATGTTAGTCAATCTGATGGGTGTGAGGTGGTACCTCAGAGTTGTTTTAATTTGCAGTCCTCTAATCAATAGTGACTCAGAGCATTTTTTCATGTACTATAGATAGCTTTAATGTCTTCCTCTGAAAATTGCCTGTTCATATCCTTTGACCATTTATCAGTTGGGGAATGACTTGTATTCTTATAAATTTGACTCAGTTCTCTATATATTTTAGAAATGAGGCCTTTATCGGAGACCCTGGTTGTAAAAATTCTTTCCCAGTTTTCTGCTTCTTTCCTAATCTTAGTTGCATTGGTTTTGTTTGAGCAAATCCCTTCAATTTAATGTAATCAAAATTATCCATTTTGCATTTCATAATGTTCTCTATCTCTTGTTTAGTCATAAATTCTTCTGTTCTCCATAGATCTGACAGGTAAACTATTCCTTGTTCTCCCAGTTTGCTTACAGTATCAACCTTAATGTCTAAATCATGTACCCATTTTGATTTTATTTTAGGGTATGGTGTAAGATGTTGGTCTATGCCTAGTTTCTGCCATACTATTTCTCAGTTTTCCCAGCAGTTTTTGTGAAATAGTGAGCTCTTATCCCAGAAGCTGGAGTCTTTGGGTTTATCAAACAGTACCTTACTATAGTCACTGACTACTGTGTCATGTGTACCTAACCTATTCCACTGATCCACCATTCTATTTCTTAGCCAGTACCAAGTAGTTTTGATGATTGCTGCTTTATAATACAATTTAAGATCTGATATGACTAGGCCACAATCCCTTGAATTTCTTCTCATTAATTCCCTTGATGTTCTGAGCCTTTTGTTCTTTTAGATGAATTTTGTTATTATTTTTTCTAGCTCTATAAAATAATTTTTTGGTAGTTTGATTGGTATGACACTGAATAAATAAATTAATTTAGGTAGAATTGTCATTTTTATTATGTTAGCTTGGCCTACCCATGAGCAACTGATGCTTTTCCAATTATTTAGATCTGACTTTATTTGTGTGAAAAGTGATTGTAATTGTGTTCATATAGTTTCTAGGTTTGTTTTGGCAGGTAGACTCCCAAATATTTTGTGTCTACAGTAACTTTAAATGAAATTTCTCTTTCTATCTCTTGCTGTTGGGCTTTATCAGTAATTTATAGAAATGCCAAGGATTTATGTGGGTTTATCTTGTATCCTGCAACTCTGCTAAAGTTGTTTATTATTTCAAGTAGTTTTTTACTTGATTTTCTAGGATTCTCTAAGTATATCATCATATAAGCTGCAAAGAGTGATAGCTTTGTTTCTTCTTTGCCTATTCTAATTCCTTCAATTTCTTTTTCTTCTCTTATTGCCAAAGCTAATATTTCTAGTACAAAATTGAACAACAGTGGTGATAATGGATATGCTTGTTTTACCCCCCATCTTATTAGAAATGCTTCTAGCTTATCCCCATTACATATAATGCTTGCTGATGGTTTTAGGTAGATGTTACTTATCATTTTAAGGAAGACTCCATTTATTCCTATGCTCTCCAGTGTTTTTAATAGAAATAGATGTTGTATTTTGTCAAAAGTTTTTTCTGTATCTGTTGAGATAATCATATGGTTTCTGTAAGTTTTATTGTTGATATGGTCAATTATGCTGATAACTTTCCTAATATTGAATCAACCCTGCATTCCTGCTATAAATCCTACCTGGTCATAGCGTATTATTCTCATGATAAGTTGCTGTAATCTTTTTGCTAATATTTTATTTAAAATTTTTGCATCTATATTCATTAGAGAAATTGGTCTATAATTTTCTTTCTTTGTTTTGATTCTTCCTGGTTCGGGTATCAGTATCATATTTGTATCATAAAAAGAATTTGGAGGACTCCTCTTCACTTATTTTCCCAAATAGTCTATATAGTATTGGAATTAATTGACTTTTTTGGTGAGGCAATCGGGGTTAAGTGCCTTTTCTGGGGTCACACACCTAGTAAGTGTCAAGTGTCTGAGGCTGAATTTGAACTCAGCTCCTCCTGACTCCAAGGCCTGAGTGCTATCCACTGTACCACCTAGCTACCCCAGATTTAATTGTTCTTTAAATATTTGATAGAATTCACTTGTAAATCCATCTGGCCCTGGAGATTTTTTCCTAGGGAGTTCATTGATGGCTTGTTCAATTTCTTTTTCTGAAATGTGGTTATTTAAGTATTTTATTTCCTCTTCTGTTAATCTGGGCAATTTATATTTTTGTAAATATTCATCCATTTCACTAAAATTGTCAAATTTATTAGCATACAGTTGGGCAAAATGGTTCCTAATTATTGTTTTAATTTCCTCTTCATTGGTGGTGAATTCATCCTTTTCATTTTTGATACTGGTAATTTGGTTTTCTTCTTTTTTTTAAATCAAATTAACCAAAGATTTATCTATTTTATTGGTTTTTTCATAAAACCAGCTCTTAGTTTTATTTATTAGTTCAATAGTTTTCTTAATTTAGATTTTGTTAATCTCTCCTTTGGTTTTCAGTATTTCTAATTTGGTATTTAATTGAGGTTTTTAATTTGTTCTTTTTCTAGCTTTTTTAGTTGCATACCCAATTCATTAATCTCCTCTTTCTCTATTTTATTCATGTAAGCATTTAGAAATATAAAACTTCCCTTAAGAACTGCTTTCGCTGCATCCCACAAGCTTTGGTATGTTGTCTCATTATTGTCGTTCTCTTGGATGAAGTTATTGATTCAAGCATTCTTGATTAAAAGACCAGAGTTGAATAGAAAATTTGACATTCAAACAGAAGACTAAACAGAAGCATATAAAGGTGAACATGAAAGAGCAATCAGAAGGAACTCAATAAAGTTAAATTGTTTACATTCCTGTATGGTAAGATAACACATGAAACTTCTAAGAACTTTATCGTTATTAGGACAGTTAAAAAAGTTTACACAGACAAAAGGCAATGAGTTTGAGTCTATTATGTTGGAAGGATCTCCAAAAAATAAAGGAGTGAGAAAGAGGGATGCACTGGGAGAAGGGGGCAGAGAAAGGTAGAATGGGGGAAATTTTCTTACGTAAAAGAGGCACATGGAGACACAATGGAGGGGAAAATAACGGGGGCAAGGGGGGTGTTGGGGGGTTGCGGGGAGGGGAATTGGGAGCAAAGATTAAACCTTACTCTTATTGGAATTGGTTCAAAGAAGGAAGGGAAAAAAATTCACTCACTCACACACACACACACACACACACACACACACAGTTGTGTATAACAATGTAATTTGCCCAGTAGGGAAATAGAAGGTGAAGGGGATAAGAGAAAAGGAGGGGATAATAAAAGGGAGGTCAGATTAAGGGAGGTAGTAGAAGCAAAATAGACTTTTGAGGAGGAACAGGAGAGAGAGAGAGAGAGTGAGAGGAAAAACAGAAGAAAATGAGATGAAGGGAAATACATAGTTAGTAATCATAATTGTGTATGCAAATGGGTTGAGCTCACCCATAAAATGGACATGGATAGCAGAGTGGATTAAAAACCAGAACCCAATATAGGGACACACACAGAATTAAAATAAAGGTCTGGAGCAGAATCTAGTATGTTTCAGCTAAAGTAAAGCTTGGCAATATTGATGCCAGTAAAAGAGGGCCAATGTAACATTTTTTAAAAATGTATGGGAGAGAACAGAAAGAAGTTCTGAAGAAAGCACGGACAAGCAGGACATTTTTGAAAGTAACTTATAGAATTTATTACATACTCAAAAAAAAAACAAGTAGCATATAATGGAGGTTCAAGGCTTCATTATAGAATCATCTTTTTGTATTATGTTGTATATTTGGAAATGTTGTTTTTAGAAGTATTTTTATCCAGAATAAAAATTTTCCAAAATAATTTTCCAAAAAAGAAAAAGGTATCCCTAATTCCTCATGGATATCCATTGAGGGAGGGATGAAGCCACTATCTGGGTCCCCATTTTGACAGTGCAAGTAAGAGTTAGGATAAAGACTCCCAAAGTTTACATAGGTTACCACTATTTATTTTATTTCATTTTGACATCTGTGTATCAGTGTATCTGTGCATCTGTATCCCCAGGGTCTCTTGTCTAGCACACAGTAGGTGTACAATAAAATTATTCATTGATTGATCTCCTTCCCCAGTCCTCATTTTTAATCCTTCTATGCACATTTGGTGGGTGGTGGTTGTGTGAGCCCCGACTATACTGTGAATAATGCATGGCATCCCTTACAAAGTAATGTCATCCCAACCATGAGTCAAGCCATGAAGTGTGACTCAAGGCTTAAGTGCACCATAACATAGAGACAAAAGGAAGTAAATGAAGATGAGACAATTCTGCTAAGCCCTCAAATGTCCAATGTAGAACAACAGAGAGAATCAGTCCCTGAGAAAGAACATGATGAGCTCAAGTACTTGGGAAGGAAAAACTGAACCAACTTGAACCTTTCTGACTGATGGCTTTTGCATGATGAATAAACAAAAATAAAAAGAAACTACCATATCAATAGGGACAAATACCCTCTCCCTGGTCTCACCCCCAAAACATCAACATATCTTTTAAAAAATTTTTATTTTTCATTATGAGCTTTCAAAACAAGCAACAAACATAATCATTTTAATATACCAAATTTATACAATTTATGCAAGAACCAAAGAAAGAGATTGCATAGGAAATTGTGAACTTGTTATTGTCATTCTTTTTTTTTTAACGGTAGCAACAAATTTGCCCTGTTTGTATCCCCTTCTGACCTTCTTTGTTTTCTTCAGAGTATTTTGTTATATTGATGTCATTTCCTCCCAGCCTCTACCCCACCCCCCATCTTCCCTTATGTCAAAAAGCAGAGGGAAGCCAGTTCATTGGCTATGTCTGAAAATGTACTTCCCATTCTCCACCTCTAGTCTGCAACTTCTCTGCAAGAATGGGAGGGATGTTTCATTATGAATATTTTGAAATCATAATTGGTTCTACATTGATGGCTTTAAAAGTTGTTTTCCTTTATAATACTTTGGTCATTGTGTACTTGGTTTTCCAGCCAACTACATATTAATGTTGGTTCAGTCTTTTTTCAGTGAGGTCTGACTCTTTGAGATCCCACTTGGGATTTTCTTGGCAAAGATACTGGAATGGTTCACCATTTCCTTCTCAAGCTCATTTGACAGATGAGGAAACTGAGGCAAACAGGATTAACTGACTTGCCCAGGGTCACACAGCTAGGAAGTGTCTGAAGCCATATTTAAACTCAGGTAGATGAGTTTTTCTGACTCTAGCCTCAGTACTCTATCCACTGTGCCCCCTAGCTGCCCCATGCATCTTAATGTGCATGCTCATTTAAGGCAGATGCCCAGTACCCGATAGGACATCAGGGAGAGAAGTTACACAATTGGCTAAACTTTAAAGATCACAGGTATGGAAGTCATATGGCTCCAACAATGAAATTGTAATTTGGTCTCTCTGCTTGGGGGTAGCCCTCTTCCGGTCAATCAATACCATGGCTTATCCTATTAAACTTATAACTCATATTATCACCTCCTAGGGAGAACCAGGTCCTCTGTTGATATCTCATTCTACCACAATTTAACTTTACCTCTCAAACAACCTGTAGCAGAATGGGAAAGCCCTTTAAAACCCCAAACTCTGGATTTGCTTCCAGGTACCTAGGGGAAGTTTCAGAAAAACAGTAAAAAGAAACCAAAAAAGAGAAAGAGATAGAGTGGCCTAGATGGGTCTTTCTGCGTGAGGTAAGAGCATCATTTCTCATAGGGTGTGGGGCAGGGAGCAGTTGAACAGAAAGAGCCTGATGGGGAAGTGAAACAATTTTTCAGCTACAGCCTGAGTCAGGCTTTCATTGTCTGGTCTCATTATTTAATTTGACATTCAGACTCCTCTCCAAATCAGATGGAATCATTTTCAAGTGTTGGTAGGAGGGGGGATTATCTGTATCTCTACACTTCACCGTTCAGTGTAAATACTTGAAAGTTGACTGTATGTGTACATGAAGGCAACTGAAAGGTGTGGTAGGTAGAATTCTATAACTATAATCAAAAAGGTGTGGTAGGTAGAATTCTATAACTATAATCAAAAATCATGTTTTTCTGATGACACATCCTAACTATGAGACACTGACTAAGTCACCTAACCTCTCTTGACATAAGTTTTCTCATCTGCAAAATGAGGACAATAATAGCACCTACCTCCCAGGGTTTTTGTGAGGATAAAATTAGATGAGGCAGCTAGGTGGTGCAGTGGATAGAGTACTGCCCCTAGAGTCAGGAGGACCTGAGTTCAAATTTGGCCTCAGACCAGACACACAGACTGTGTGACCCTGGGCAAGTCACTTAACCCCAATTGCCTAAAAGGAAAAAAAAAAGAGGATAAAATGAGACTATATATAATATATAAAATACTTTACAAACCTTAAAGCGCTATATACATCTTAGCTATTATTGTTATCAAATCGGTGGAATTAAATATATTTTACTATCAATTGGAATTTATTCAATCAAAGTATTTGTATTCCTATAAAGGACTCAATACCACATTGAGTACTTTACATTTGAGAACTTGAACCCAGCTTGAGACATTTAAAGCAGGGGTCCCTTTGTGGGGTAATTTAGATAAAATGACAGAAAAGGTTCTTTGGCTAAAGTCAATAGCAATCCACATTTTTTTGGTTTTTTTTTTAGGCAATTGGGATTAAGTGACTTGCCCAGGGTCACACAGCTAATAAGTGTCAAGTGTTTGGTCTGAGGTCGGATTTGAACTCAGGTCCTCCTGACTTCAGGGCCAGTGCTCTATCTACTGCGCCACCTAGCTGCCCAGCAATCCAGCTTTTGCTCTGATTTCTTACCATCTGCACCACCTGACTATGAATCCCTGGCAGGTCCTGATGGATACAGTATACCTGTACTACAGACTGGCTTGTAAACTAAAGTGGAATAGAGCCAAGACGGCAGAAGAGCAGCATTCAGTTCTATGCCCCACGCCCCTCAAACAAACCAACAAACAAGCAAACTCTTCCAAACAGATCTAGAAAATACACCAGAACCCAGTGCAATAAGTATGGTCTTTCAGGGGAGGAGATGGATATTCAACGAAATAGGGGACTTCCAAACCTTCCTGATAAAAAGACCAGAGCTCAACAGAAAATTTTATCTTCAAATACAAGACTCAAGAGAGACATAAAAAGGTAAACGGGACAGAAAGAAACAACATGTTATTAATAAGGGCAAAGTGTTTACATCACTACAAGGGAAGATGACACTTGTAACTCTTGAGAACTGTATTGCTGTTACACCATGTTAAAGGGGTATACATAAAGAGGGTAGGTATAAATTGACTTTGATGTAATGATTAAAAGAAATCTAATCAAATGGGTTAAATGGATCCAAGAAAGTGGATTAATCTGATCTAAGAAAATGTACTGAGAGAAAAGGAAAGGAGGAAGCAGACAAGGGTAAATTACATTACAGGAAAAGGCACAAAAACCTATTCCAGCAGAGGGAAAGGAGGGAGGGAGATGAGTATTGTTTGAACCATAATCTCATCAGATTTGGCTCAAGAAGGGAGTAACATAATCAGGCATAGAAATCTAACATGCCCTATAGGCAGTAGGAGGGAAAAGGGGAAAGAAAAGGGAGGGAGGATAGAAGGGAGAGAAGTAGTATGGGTAAAGGGGAAGAAAAGGGAGGGGGCTAATAGAAGGGAGGTGGGACTGTGGGAGGAGGTGGTCAAAAGCAAAATATTAGTGAGGAGGGAAAAGGAGAAAGGAGAAAGAAAAGCATAAACAGGGGGGGGAAAAGGATGGAGAGAAAGACACAGATAGTAATCATAACTGTAAATGTGATATGTGAATGTAATGGAATACTATTGTGCTATAAGAAATTATGAACGGGCAGACTTCAGAAAAACCTGAAAAAAATTGAATGGTTTGATGCTAAGTGAAGTGAGCAGAACCAGGAGAACACTGCACATAGTAACAGCCACATTGTGTGATGACTAATATTGATAGACTTAACCCTTCTCAGCAATGCAAGGATCTAAGACATCTTCAAAGGCCTCATGATGGAAAATGCTATCTACAACCAAAAAAAGAACTATGGAGTTTGAATGCAGATCGAAGTATACTATTTGCTATTTTTTTCTTCTATTGTGTTTTGTTTCCTCTTTCTGGTGGTTCCTCCTATTAGTTTTAATTCTTACTTACAACATCACTAATGAGAAAATATGTTTAATAGGAATGTGTATGTATAACCTATATCAGATTGCGTGCCATCTTGGGGAGGATGGTAGGGAGGGGGAGAAAAATTTAAAACTCAAAAGCTTATGGAAATGATTGTTGATAAATCAAAATAAATTAATGAAACACACACACACACAAAATACACCAGACCGAATCCTATGGGAAAACCCAAGAAAAAGACACAGAGAGTCCTTATTTTTATCCTAGATCAGCGTAGGGACCAGTGGACACCAGAGACAAGGTCTTACCAGGGGCACATGGCCATAAGGAGCCAGTGCTCAAGGAGAAGACGTGCTCCAAGATAAGAGGAGGTCCCAGATCCATGCAGGTGCAGCTTTGTCACCCAGTTTTAGTTTGTAGGTGCAGGGCGGATTGAGAAGTGGATCTGTGCCCAGGTCTTGAGCTGAGTACTAAGCAAGGTTCATATTCTAAAACAAGTAACAGTTGTGTGACTCAAAGCCTAGGTACAGGGGTGGGAAACCAGTGGCCTCAAGGACGCATGTGGCCCTCTAGATCCTCAGGTGTGGCCTTTTGACTGAGTCCAAGTTTTACAGAATAAATCCTTTTATTAAGGAGATTTGTTTTGTGAAGTTTGGATTTAGTCAAAGGACCACATCTGAGGACCGAGAGGGCCACATGTGGCCTTGAGGCCTCAGCTTCCCCACCCATGGCCCAGGAGCCAGAATCTCAATTCTAACTTCTAGTCCAGTTTGAAGCCTGTAGAGGAATAATTAGGGCAGGAAGCCTAGACCAAAAGGGAGATTGCCATTCTATCACTGAACCAGCAGATCTTCCCAGCTGGCTGATAGGGCCTGAGTCCAGCATTATTCTACTGTTGCTTAGACACAAACCCAGATTAGGAATTTGAAGATCTCAGACCAGGGAACAGCAATCAGATTTTTTCCTGGATTGGATCACTCTGGGAGCCACTGTAAACTTATGGGTCCCTAGCCTGAGCTGTCCCTGAAATCCTAGAATCACATAACACTCAATTCCCCCACGAAGCAGCAACAGAACCAATCTGGACCCTCCCTCCAGAAACACCCAGAGCCCAGGCCTAACATCAAGTCCAAAGTCAGGAAGGAGGCTGGAAGAATGAGCAAACATAAAAAGAACCCTTCCGTGAAAGGCTATTGTGGTGACAAGAATTGTAAAAAAAAAACAAACTCAGACAAAAAGAATGATTCCAAAACATCTATAAGCAAAGTCTCAAAGAAAACTATAGCTTGGGCACAATTTTTCCTGAAAGAGGTAAAGCAAGAATCTAAAAAGAGTTTAAAATATTTTTTTTTACCAATGAAATGGGAGCAGTATAGGAAAAAAAATTCAAATAGAAATAAAAGTTATGGGAGAGAGATTTAGAAAGATTTGGCAGCTTGGCACAAAAGGTACAAAATCTTGCCCAACCACAAATTCCTTCTTCCTCACCTTATATCACATAGATGCCTTCTACTGGTATTTCCTCCTTTGCCTTTGTCTCACATGAAGAGATGGCTTTACTTCTTACCAAGGCTAATCTCTCTACTTGGACAAGCAACCCCTTCCCATCCATCTCTTCCAGCCAATTTGTGCCTCTGTCATCCCCACTTTATCACTTATCTTCAATCTCTTCTTGTCTTCTCACTTATTCCCTACTGCTTATGAACATGACCAGCTAACTATTATCCTCTATCTCTTCTGCACTTCATAGCTAAAATCCAAGACCATCTACAATAGATGCCGCCTCCACCTTTTCTCCTTTCACTCTCTTCTTAATCTCTTACAATCTGGCTTCCAACCTCATTATTCCAAAATCAATCAAGTAATGAGCATTTATTAAGCATACCAATGTGCTGGATATTTATTAATTGCATGATTGTCCAGACCTGTATTTTCATTGCTACAGGGAAATCTTAAAGAGGAAATTCCCTTTACCAAGAAGAAACAGTGACTGCAGTAGGTGATTTACTGATTTAACTTCACTCAGGGTTTATCTGTCAGAGGGAGGAGTACTTGAATTCAGGTTTTCCAGACTGAAGGCTCTACTCTCTCTCTCCACCAGACCAGGAAGCATTTCAATTTGTCTATAAATAGAACCTAGATATCTAGTTTCTGGGTCCTGGATGAGAAGAGTATCCTACAACCCAGTCACTTTTCTAGATGTGGTGATAAAATTCACAATCTGAAGCCTTTTCTGGGATAGGGAGTGGGAGTGTAGAATTATTATGGTAAGCATGCTACCAGTCGCTCTCCTAGCAGGTCTTCGTGGGGTTGGATGGGGTACTTGGGCAAGAGATGGTCTACAAACTGGGATAGAAGGAAGATGGGAAGGAAGAGAATTGGGAGAAGGTGTGGGACTCACTGACTAGACTCAGGATGGCTGGTTTATAAAAGGATCTGATGAAGGTTATGGACAGTGAGATTTGATTTGCCAGTATCGTCTAATGGAAAAAGAATTGAACTAAAAAAAATCAGGTGATTCAGGTTCAAGTCCCAGCTCTGCCAGTAACTATCTTATGACCAGTCATAGGGCAAGTCATAGAACTTTTGGATTATGGTTCTAGAGCTGGAAGAGATCTCAGAAGCCATCCCACTATTTAACCGATGGACTACATGACCTCTAAAGTCATATATTCTATATGCATTGGCAGGGGATAGACTATATTCCTTAATTACAATGAAGAATGTTATTCCTCAGTTACTCCAAATAGCCTATCATTTGCTGTTCAGTTGAGTATTTTAGTTCAAAGCATCAGCAATTGGCTTGGATTTTGCCAAAAAACAAGCTTTGTCACCCATCTGGGGAAGGCATCTCATTATTCCTAAAGAGAAAGAAAGATCTCTATTAAGACAGCGAAAATCAATTACAGGAATCAATTACATTATTATACCATTCAAATTCCTTTTTTTAGGCCAACCATTGTGCAGCATATAGAATATTGAATAGGAAAGAACTGAGTATACATCATCTATTCATATCTTTTATAACTGTCCAAGTCTACAGAGCACTGTAATCAATCAATAAGTAAAATTTATTGTCAATAAAATGCATTGCTTTCTATGTGTTTACAGCATGTTAGACACTGTGGTGAATATACAACAAAGATATAAAACATTGTCTGACCTCAAGGACCTAAACATCTAGTTGGGGAGATAGGATTAACTCATTTGAAATAATTGTCATTGTCATCAACAAATTTTTCTTAATTTTTATTTTATTGCTTTAATTAACAAAAATCTATTTTTGCTCCCTCCCACCTCTCCATTTAAAAAAAAAAGAAAAAAAAGAAACTTTGGTAATAAATGTGCATCATCAAACATAACAAATTTCTGCATTGGCTATGTCTTAAAAATATGTTTTACCTGGGAAAAACTTACATGAACTGATACTGAGTGAAATGAATAGAACCAGGAGAACATTGTAACAGCCACACTGTGCGATAACTGACTTTGATAGACTTGGCTCTTCACAGCAATGTAAGAATCTAAGACAACTTCAAAAGACTCATGATGGAAAGTGCTATTCACATCCAGCGAAAGAACTATGGAGTCTGAATGCAGATGGAAGCATACTATTTGCTCTCCTTTTCTTTCGTTGTTTTGTTTTATTTCTTCTTTCTCATGGTTCCTCCCATCAGTTGTAATTCTTGTATGGGAAATACTCTTAATATGAATGTATAAGTAGGCCTATATTAGATTGCATGCCATGGGGGGGTGGAGAAAGAGGGGGAGAAAATTTAAAATTCAAAATCTTATGAAAGTGAATGTTGAAAACTAAAAATAAATATTTAAAAAATTAAAAATTAAAAAATTAAAAATATATGTTTTAGTCTGTTCCTTCAATTCATCATGTCTCTGTCAAAAGGTGAATAGTATATTTCATTGTAGGTCCTCTGAAATTACGTCTGGTTATTGCATTGATCAGAGTTCTTAAGTGTTTCAAACTTGTTTTTGTTTACAATGTTTTTGTTGTTATATAAATCATTGCCCTAGTTCTGCTCACTTCATTCTACATCAGTTCATAAAAGCTTTCCTGGGTTTATCTAAAAATCTAAAATGGTCTTTCCTTATTTCTTTCTCACAATAATATTCCATTTCATTCATACATCCTAATTTGTTCAGTTATTCCTGTTTATAATGGGCATCCTGTTTGTTTTCAGTTCTTTGCCACCACAAAAAAAAGCTTGCTTCTATAAATATTTTTTTAATATTTACATTTCCATTAGTTAGCACCATGCTTGGCACAGAGCAAGGGCTTAAAAAATACTTTTTTTCATTCAAATTGCATGGTGTCCAGTGAAGAAAGTGATCAAATAAAAAAGGAACAGTTAGGGAAAGTTTCATGGAAAAAGTAGCTGGAGAACTGGCCCTTGTGGGTTTTGAATAAACAGAGAGGAAAGAAGAGGCCATTTCAGGTGAGTAATCCAGCTACAGAAGCCAAGGTACAGAGTTAGAATGAGAATGAAATGTACTGAAACAGGTAGGAGATTGACAGGATGGAGGGTGTGCCATTAGAGATGTAGGTCAGATTAGAGAGAGCCTTGAAAGTCAGGCAGAGGGGTTTAGATTCGGTTTGGGAGAAAAGGCTGGCCTTATGAATAGACAGACACCTGAGGGTGTGATTAATGAGAGGGTGACAAGTATCCCCAATTATCAATTTCACTTCTTGATACAGCTTTATTTCTTTAAGGCTACAAGGCTTTCCTGACTTTTCAGATCACTTCTTAGAATGAAAATCCCTATGCCTATGCTGTCATAAGAGATAGTAGAGATCAGCTAATCCAGCCCCCTCATTTATAGATGAGGAAACTGAGGCCTGGATAAGTTAATTAACTTGTCTAAGGTATTAAGGTAGCAAATACTATACAATAAAAAAATAATAATAATAGTATTAGCAATAGTAATAATAGCTAGCATTTATATCTCACTTTGGAGGCAGCTAGGTGGTGCAGTGGATAGAGTGGTGGGCCTGGAGTCAAGAAGATCTGAGTTCAAATGTGACCTCAGACCCTCACCAGCCGTGTGACCCTGGGCAAGTCACTTTACCTCTGTTTGTCTTAATCTACTGAAGAAGGAAACGACAAACCACTCCAGTATCTTTGCCAAGAAAACCCTCACAGACAGGATGGTCCACTGAGTTGGACAAAGTTGAACAACAATATAGCATTTTAAGGTTTGCAAAGTGCTTTACAAATATTACCTCATTCAATCTTCACAAGAAATCTAGGAGGTAAGGGGTTTTTTTTTTTTTTTTAGAGTTGAGGAAACTGAGGCAGGCAGAGATGAAAAGATTTGCCCAGTAGTAAATGTATGAGGTCACATTTGAACTCAAGTCTTCCTAACTAGTAAATATATGAGGTCAAATTTGAACTCAGGTCTTCCTAACTCTAGATTCTGACTCCAGCTGCCTACTAAACAACTTTGAAGTTTTTTTTTTTTGAGGGGGTGAGGCGGTGAATGGGAGAGGGTGGAGTTATACCTGTGATTTAATCAATGTGGGAAACTCCTTGTACAAAAATTTCCTCCAGCACACAAAGCAGTAGCCAGCTGTAATTGACAATTTCAGAGAGTTGCCTAAGGACACTGAGATGTTAAGTGCCAGAGGCAAGACTCAACCCAGGTCTTCCGGACTCCAAGACCCGATCTCTATCCACTACCTCTCATGTTTTCAGTATTATCAGCTAACACCTTAGTAAATATTGGGGTTAGTACCCCAGACAGTCACTAGTTGTTTGACCCTACTAAGTCCCTTAGCCTCTCTTGAGATGTGAACTTGAAAGAGCCAACGTTATGTAAGAACTGAGCTAAATTGAGCCCATTCCACCCCATCCACCTCCACACTGAGGTGGTTTAGGGAGGAGCACGGCCCCAAGATTTTCTAGGGGAAATGTTTATTTCTTGGTATGTTTTTGGAGCAAATATCCATTTGCAAAAGTTATTTGATGTTAAATAGTTGTGATTAGCCAATGGTCCCTAATAAAGCGTGAGGGTGTGTGTAGAGCATGTGTGAGGACTCGGCCTTTGGGGGCTTTAGCCAATGGTAGAGAAGGGACATCCCACCAACCTATGAGGGTACCTTAGAATCTTCAGGGGTAGATATAGCAGCCTGGCTGTGGGAGAGTGAGCCAGAGCAATCATTCACAGGTGATAAAGAGGCAGACCTGGAATCAGGAAGACTTACTAGCTTTGTGACTCTGGTCAAGTCATTTAACCTTTTTCTACCTTAGTTTCCTCATCTGTAAAATGAGGATAATAATAGCACCTACCTCAGGGCTGTTGGGTAGCTAGATGGCACAGTCATTAGAATTCTGGGCCTAGAATAAAAAAAAAAATTCACCTTGCTGAGTTCAAATGTAGCCTCAGACACTTAACTAGCTGTGTGACCCTAGGCAAGTCACTTAACTCTGCGTCAGTTTCTTCATCTGTAAAACTAGCTAGAGAAGGAAATGACAAACCACTCTAGCATCTCTGCCAAGAAATCCCCAAATGGGGTCACAAAGAGTTGGACACAACTGAACAACAAAATCCAGGACTGTTGTTAGGATCAAATGAAATAATAATTAATTGTAGAGCCCCAAGCACATAGGAAACATCATATAAATGTTAGCGATTATTATTTTTGAATTCTTTTCCAGCTCAAAACTTAGGATTCTATGATCTCCTTGAATCAGAAGTGAAGTAGGTTTAGGAGAAAATATGATAAACTGTCTATCTGAAAAGCAAGCTGTGGAACAACACCGAGATGCAAACATACCAAAAGCCGCTGGAAGTCCCAGTCTGGAAGAGAGGTTAGAACTAGAGATAAGATTTGAGCTTTATCCTTTAAGAATGAATGAGTAAAGGAAAAAGCATTTCTTAAGAGCTAAGTGCATTGCGCATTCTTTTGCAACTTACTGAGAAATGGGGATACTAACACAAAAGAGACAGTCCCTGCCCTCAAGGAGTTTGCATTCTATCTGGAGGGGTGGGTGGTTAGAGAAGAAGGTTTTGGTCCGGAAGTCACTAATTTGGTTAATGACTGGAGCCTTTGGGCAGTAAGTAGATGAGCCCTTTCTAGAAGCAAAGAGAATGTTGTTTTGCTTCCTGGTCCCAGAAGAGGTTTCTACCTCTTGGGTGTATGTGTTGCAGTATGCATATCATGTCAGAAGATAGCAGAGGTGAAGCATTGTTGGGGTAGTGCTGGTTGAAGTCATAGGAATGGAGGATATTGTCATGAAAGTGTAGGCAGATGAGAGATGAGCGCCAAGCAGAGAACCTTGGGGACTACAAATCTGGGAACATTTGTTCCCATTACTATTCTTTAGGTCTGCCTAGCAGAAAGGGGAGGGGGAGTGTCACCCAAAAAAAGTGTCCAAAAAAAGATACCAGTTCAAAAATACAAGAGAACTTCTTTGGAAGTCCTATCAAATACCCCCAGCCCCTAAAGTAAACGCCCACCTCCTCCTCTACCCTTCAAAGAGAAGACTTTGTGGGACAGGAAGCCTGTGCTCTGAGTTGCTGCAGGCCCATTAGAAGTGCAGCGATTTCCTTTCAAGCTGCCCAGTTATCTATAGACTCAAGAACAGAGTCTCCGAAGAGCCCGTACTCTCCCCCACCCCTTTACTCCTCAACCCACCCACCTACTTCCTCCTACTCTACACACATATGCAGAGGGCTGCCAAAAATTTCCACCCTCCTCGCCCCCCCCCCCCCCCCCACTTCCCTAGCTAACTTCCTTCCAGCATTTCCTGAGCTGGATGATCCTAGGATTTGTAAGACAGGAAAAAAAAGGAAAGAGTGAGGGCGGTCGAGAGAGACAGGATGCTTGTTTTTCATTTGACCAAAGCGGTCTGAAGGCAAGACACCGGGGCCTAAGAAAGCAAGCTCTCTGTGGAATCTGCCCAAGCTCCCGCTTCACTCGCTTGCTAGTTTGCTAGCCCATTATCCCCCTCCGTTGTATTCTCCTCCTTCTCTGAACATATTTAGTCGGAAAGCGGGTGAAGGAGGGGGTGAGGGAAGGAGACCGCTCCCCTTCCCTCTAAAGCAGAGGAAAAACACCAGAAGACCCAGCAGGAGGCTGTGAAAGTCCCTGGGACTCCAGCAAGGAAGTGACACTCCCAGCATAACATCTACTTCAGCTGCCAAGTCCGAAGCGGGGCCCTCCTCCACCCACTGCTTTCCTTTGATGAGAACTCTTTGGATTTCAGGCTATGCTCTCTCCACTGCCTCCTCCGGAGCCGGGCTGCGTCCTTCCCTTCCCCCACCCGAAGAGGGGCTGAGTTGAGCCGCCTCGGGTCCGCTTTCATGTGGATGTCTCTGATCCCGAACCCTTCTCTCCTCCACACCACCCGATGTGACCCTCCCAAGCCGTGCTCCAGGCGCTGATCCGAGGAGGAGAATCCATCTTCAGCCCGGTGCCAAGCGGAGGGGGAGGGAGGGACCGAGAGGGGGGTGAGCCTCTTTGGGACTAACTCATGAAGAACAAGGGTGCAAAACAGAAGTTGAAACGAAAGGGTGCTACCGGTGCATTTGGCTGTGACCTGACCGAATATCTGGAGACCTCGGGCCAGGATGGTAATGTGCTCATTCTCTTTTTATTGTTGGAGTGTTGTTTTTTGGGGGGGGGGGGGGGGGGGGGGGGAGGGAGGAGAAACTGACCCTGCTAGGGTGAGGTGGATTCAGATCTCCCTGTGAGTTTTGTTGTAAGCGTAATGAATTGCGCCCCATAGGCTCTTAGGAGAATCCGCTATATTAACTGTCACCCAACTCTGCCCCATCGGAAGGGGATGTCCGCGGAAGCTGCCCGATCTTCGTGAGGCGCGGGCTTCTTGGTGCTTGGGTGCTGCCCAGCTGATCCGCCAGCTGTCCTCTAGGATGCCAGTGGAGAGTGAACTCCCTAGTCCTGTCCCCAGGCTGGGATGCTGGCCGATAGCTGGAAGAAAGACGGACAGACAGACGGACGCACGGACTAGAGGAGTGAAGGGTTTGCTGCCTTGAGAGTCTAAACCTGGAATGGCTTGAGTGTCCCTCCCTCATTCCAATTTCAGTAGAGCTCCCATCTCCCCTTGTAAGAGTGTACTGGAAGGGGGGGGCAATCTTCACTGGGGGAGTGGTTGTGCTAACATTTTCTGCATTTCTGAACAGATGCCAGATTTATACTACCTCCTTTCCCATCCCCACACCCCCCACCCCATACCTCCTCCTGGGCTTTCAGATTAGCATATGGTGTGTCAAACAAGGGGAGTGTTGTAAAAAGGTCAAAGGGCTCTGGCTTGAAAATAGTTTGGGTTGTGTAAAAGAAACAGAGAACATTTATGTTTTCAAGGTTGGAGAGAAAGAAAAGGGGGCCCAGTGGGGTAGAAACAATTGAAAGATTCATTGCCAAAGGAAAAAAAAAAGCGCCAAACAATACAATAACAGTAATGTAGTATTTCAGGTTAGAAGGTAAATTATGGGAAAAGTCAGAAAATTAAGTGTTAAGTCTCCTCTTGTAAGACTAACTGTCCCCAGTACCCCCAATCCCATCAACTAACCCATCACAACTGAACCTTTTACTTTAGAAACAGCTTGTACTGCATTGTAAGTTAAAAATTATAGCAAACAGGGAAGTTTGAATGGGGCTTCACAGTGTTATTATTAATACCATTGGCAGTATTACTGGAATGATAAAAGTTATCCTAAAACATTTGAAGAGGCTCCCTACCATATGTCCAGTCAGTATTCGGTGTCTCCCACAACAGTGCAAATCTTCTGCTTTAACTTCCTTTATATCAGTACAAAGCACCTAGTTATTTGCAGCCTTGTAATATGTAAAATATTCCAGTTTACTTCATAATAACATAATGTAATAATAATTAATGTAGTACTTTAAGGCTTGCAAAGTACTTTACAACATCCCATTTAATCTTCCCTACCACACTGTGAAGTAATGCTACAAATTATCCCTCCTCTTTATATAAATGAGGATACTGAGGCTGAGTTTGCTTAGGATACTTGCCTAGAGTCACATGGCTTGTAAGTTACCCAGGTATGATTTGAAGCCACTGTCTTTCCTCTGACTCCATCTCTTGCACCCTACATACTGTTCTGGACTGTCTCTTCCCAGAGAGACTTATAGTATTTAAACAAATGGATTATTAAACTAGAAATTACTGGGGGAACAAAACAGTGAATCAGTCATCAAAAAGTCCTTGACTTAAAATTGGGAAGCGGTTTGTACTCTGGATCAATTTTTATTCAGTTCTTGTAACACTCCCATGACCCACCCATACTTGAGTCAAGAAATAAATGTGGAATAGATTCTCCTTTGGGCTTGAGAGAGCATTTAAAAAAATAATATCTTTATTTTTTCCCAATTACAAGTAAAAACAGTTTTTAACATTCATTTTTTTTACAATTTTGAGTTCTACATTTTCTCCCCTCTCCTTCCCCTTCCCTGAGATGGTAAGCAATTTGCTATAGGCTAGGCTATACACGTGCAATCAGGGCATGAGAAAGCATTAACTCTGTATGAGTGCTTTTAGGTTTAAGTCAACAAGCAAGTCAAGTCAACAACACTTATGGAGTACCTATTATGTGCCAGGTATCGCCACACTTCACAGCTTTTCTTCCCTCCTTCCATTTTCTCAAGTGCATTCGGGTTCAAGGCCATATGTAAAATGAATACCTTTGAAAACCACCTTTAGGCCTATTCCCTGCAGTGGCTTCTAATTTGTTTGTTTGTTTTTTTTTTGTTTCTTTCCTCATCCTCCAAAAGAGGGCTGAGAACTGGGGGGGGGGGGGGTGGGGGTCTATTGTCAGCACTACTCTATAGATCATAGAAATTTAGAACTGGAAGAAACTATACTGATGACATTAAGGTCAAGTCACTTAACCTAATGAGAAGGTTGGAGTAAAATGTTCTCTTCCAGCTCAGTTCCTAGTATTTCTGTTATTCTAAACTATCTATCAATCAACAAATATTTATTAAGCATCTATTATGAACCAATCGCAGTGCTCCATTATAGGGATACAATGACCACACTGAAATATAATGTAGGCTCTCAAACCTACATATATATCTATAGATATATAAAAAATAGATAGGAAGGAAGTGTCTTTTTTTTTTGGTAGGAGAGTATATCAGCAACTGAGGGAATCAGAGAAGGCTTCATATAGAAGGTAGTTCCTGAGCTGAGACTTGAAGAAACCTAGGCATTCCACAAGGAAGATGCATTTCAGGAATGGGAGATGGTCAATGCAAAGGCATAGAGGAGAAATGAAACAGTAAAAAGACTAGGTAAATTGAATCATAAAGTCATGAAAAGAAGTGATATGTAATAAGGTTAGAAAGGCATATTGGGACCAGGTTGTGAAGGGCTTTAAATTTTTATTTATATAGTCAATGTTTCACATAGTAATTTCCATATTACTAAGAGCTTAGTAAACGCTTTTTTCATTCATTCATTTAAATTACAAACAGCAAACGGAGTTTATATCTGATCCTCTCATGATGGAAGTGTAGAGTAGGGAAATAATATGATCAGACCTATGCCTTAAGACTATCTTCCTGGGGGAGGAGGGTAGGTGGGTGTGGATTAGAGTGGTGAGAGGCATTAGACGGGATACAAAATAGGAGATAATTGCTTTAGTTCTTGTGAGAGGTGGGGCATGAACTGAGGCGGCAGCTGTGTGGGTGGAGAGAAGGGGACTGTGCTAGAGATGTTCTTGAGGAAGAAACAAGATTCAGCCACTCATTAGATATGGGAGATAATGGAGAATGAGGATGATGAGAAGGATGACACTGAGTACCTAAGTGACTAGAAGAATGGTAGTCTCATTGACAGTAACAGAGAAATCCAGAAGGGTGGGTTTTGGAAGATAATGAGTTTGTTTTGAACATATTGAGTTTGAGGTGCCTACTGACATACAGTTCAAAATATCCAATAGGTTTTAGATGATAATGAGGGACTGGAGCATAGGAGAGATATGTGGATCTGGGAGTCATCTGCAGAGGTGGTAATTTAACCGTTGGGAGCTGGTGAGATCACCTAAGGAGAGCACAGAGAGAGGAGAGGGACACCAGGACAGAGCCCTGGAGTATACCTACACTTTTATGTACATAGTTGTTTTGCATATAGTGTCCCTCATTAGAATGTGAGCTCTTTGAGAGTAGGGACTTTTTTGGGGGGGTGGGGGGTGGGGAACGACTTTTCTTTGTAGCCCAAGCCCTTAGCACAGTACCTAGTACATAAGTCATCTTATCTAAATGGCAAGCTGCATATAATGGGCAAATATGGCATCAGAAGAACTACGTTGAATTCCTGACTGTCGCTTCCTTAGTCTGTGATCTTCCACAAATCATTATATTACCCTGTGTTTCTCATCTGCAAAATGGAGGTAACAGTAGAATTTTGGAACTGAAGTCTGCTCCAATTCCCTCATTTTTCAAATGAGGACCTTGGCTAAATGAGACCAGAGGAGTAAAATGATTTTCCCAAGATCCTACAACGAAATAGTAGCAGAGTTGGGGCTTGAAACTAGTTCTCTAGATTACCAGACCAAGATAATGTGTGAGCCCTGGCAAACACACACACACACACACACACACACAGCCTTTCATTCGGGAGTGTTATAAGAATCAAACATGATGATTTATGTAAATTCTATGTAGCCATAAAGTCTTACACAAATATTCACTGTTATTAATCAGCTAAAGAAAGGAAGTATGGTGGAGTGGATGGAGAGTCGGTCTTAAAGTGAGGAAGACTAGGTCTCAGTGAGAGGCAGCAGGGTATAGTGGGTAGAAAGCTATCCTCAAAGACAGGAAAACCCAGGTTCAATCCCAATTCTGACACATACTATCTGTGGGATCCTGGGAGAATCACTACGTCTCAGTGCTCTAAGCAGCTCTTTTAAGACTATAAGCTGCAAAAAAGGTACCATCTATGGTAGAGAAAGTTACAATATCCGGTAATTCTCTATTCAGGGAAATCACAAGTACAGTTCCTACCCTGAGCCACTCACTTAATCTATCTCTGCTCCCTGGGCAACTAATTCTCTAAGCCTTTAAGGCCCAGAACAATTGTTGGACTGCATTGATGTAAGAAATATCCTGTACCAATGAAACCACAGATCTGGTTGAAAAAAATTAAAATTAAAGTTTTATTCTGATGACTCATTGTTGTACGGAGGTGATTTGGTTTCTCAAGCTGTGCTGACCAGTTCTGTAAGCTGAAAAGACTGGGAATGAAGTCTGGATCAATTTGGGGAAGCTCTTATCACTAGAGTTGGGAACCAAGTAAATTAGCTGATTTGGCTATAGTACTCACAAAACCACCAACCAATTCCTAGAGGGATTGTAATCTTGGGAAGTGGAAAGAATACCAGTACTTGATGAAACCACAGATATTTCTAAGAAATTAAGTAAACTGAGGCAAAAAAGGTCTAACAAGATTGTACAGTTGATTCATGACAGAGCCAGGACTAGAACCTGAATCCCGTTCAATTCTCCCTGAGCATTCGGCAAATTGGTGTCCTAGTTTTTAAAGTTGTGAACAGATAAACAATAGCAGATCCACTGAAATGATTAAAGTGATTAAAGGATTCATGTTCTAAGACAACAGTGAAAACAGAATGCACACAAGTAAGAGTTTAGTATTACAATTTAAAGAAAATTTACTCCTAAGCCACCCATTTAATGACTGGCATAATCATGATTTTTCAGCATGGTAGTTATATATAAAACTTCATAAATCACTGTAATTTTATAATGACTCTGGACATGGGAGTCTTGGAGGCAATGTGAATGATGAATACACAGGGAGACAGACCTCCAAGAGGTGTGGTACACTGGATTTGGAACCAGAAAACCTTGAGTTCAAATTCTGTCCCCACTACTAGCTAGCTGTGTGTCCTTGGAACAAGCAAGTCATTTTCTCTCTGGGCCTCCATTTCCTCATCTAAAAAATGAAGAGGTTGGACTTGGTGATATATGAGATCCTTTCCAGCTCCAAATTTATTATCTTATAATTTCAGGTAAGTTCAGGGTTGGGGGAGGGGGGAGTATGGGGAGCAGCAAGCACCTAGAGAGGAAGATGACTCCAACAAACCAATTGTCTTTGGATAATGTTCTCCTATAAGAAGTCCTTAGGGTTTAGAAATTAAAGGGACTTTAAAGATGCACATGTAGTACAAAACTCTCATTTAACAGAAGAAGGAGACCAAGAGAGGTAAAATGACTTCTAATGTCACACAGGTAAACAGAGTCAACTTTTAAAACTAGATTTTCTGACTCCAAATTTAGGGTTTCTTCTCATAAATACAATGCCCTGCCAAGCTACTCCAGGTAATGGGCCTCCATCAGTCAAAGACTAGCTTGGATCTCTAAAAGGCATGAATGAAAGAAAGAAAGAAGAAAGAAAGAAAGAAAGAAAGAAAGAAAAAGAAAGAAAGAAAGAAAGAAAGAAAAGAAAAAGCATTTATTAACCTTTACCGTATGCCAGGTACTGTTCTAACCACCAAGGAAACAAATACAAAAATGAAATTGTCCCTGCCTTCCAAGAACTTCCAACTGGGGAAAGCACACTTATAGAGGAGTGGTGGTCAGGGAAAGGGAGGTGAGAAGATGGAAAATGGTCATTAATGATCAGACCCACAGTTGACCTTTCCAGGAACAACCTTGGTATAGGAGTATTGATTTCATGATTGAACCCAACACTAAAGATGGGATTCTGGAAGGGTGTGGAACTGTTGGAGAAAGCTATAGAGTGAGTAGCTAGGTAGGATGTGAAGCTTGGTCATTGATACTAAAGTAGAATTCACCTCTTAAACTCCAAAAAGATATGTCTTCATTAGTGCAGATATTCAATTCAATTGAATACACATTTACTAAGTGCATAGGGCATCTAGATGGTGCAGTGGATATCTTTGCCAAGAAAATCCAAATAGGGTCAACTCAACAAAAAATAAAAAAGAATAGTCAATGGAACTGTTTTTTAGCAGACAAGCTTGTTGCTCTTGGGAGACAGTCATTATGGAACTAACTGTGTACATCTCTTGGCCTAGAAAACAACTTAGCTCCTGTCCTAGGCAGCTAGGTGGCCCAGTAGATAGAGTACTGGGCTTACAATCAGCAAGATTCATCATCTTTGTGAGTTCAACTCTTGGCCTCAGACACTTAATACCTGGCTAGGCAAGTCAGTTAACCCTGTTTGCCTCAGTTTCCTCATCTGTAAAATGAGCTGGAAAAGGAAATGGCAAACTACACCCAAAATGGTGCCATGATTCAGCAGCAAAAATAAGCCCCAGTTAAAGGTACTGGACCTATGGAGGAGGGTGTAGGTACCTTCTTTGAAACTTGTAGCCTCAGAGAGCCTAGAACCCCAAGAATTTCTTTGATTTTATAATCTCAGAGAGTCTAGAACACCAAAAATTTCTTTGAAACTGATAGTCTTAGGGAGCCTAGAACATGGAAAATTTAAATATCAGTCACAAATCCAGTTATTTGTTAGAGGTGAAAATTGAACTCAGGTCTTCCTGGCTCTCAGGCCATCTCCCTATCCAATACATATGTCACATTGCCCATGACACCTTGCTGCTTTTCATTTTTGAGAGGGAGAACTTAATCCATGTCTTTCTTGCTCTAAAATCAACTCACACTCTACTGCACCTTATTACCTCTTTCAGTTTCTGATTTCATGCCTCTTCATTATGTGTGAGCCACTGTGTTAGGTGTTAAAGATAAAAAAGACAAAACATCAGCCCTCCTCTTTTCATGAATTGTTGTGGCCCTAAACATTCATCATCTGGTGGCCAATCTTCTGGGGATGAGCCCCTCCAATGCAACAATTCATCAAGCATTTACTAGGCACCTACTCTCCCCACTGTGTTAGGCTCTGGGAAATCGGAGACAAAAAGGAAAAAGTTCCTGCCTTTAAGAGGCTTACTCTTTTCTGGAATGGCTGCTACCCAAAATATTCAATTATCTGGTGACCAATCTTTTGAGTATGCAGAGGTTCTGCTGACATAACCCAAGGGTCACTGCTTGACCACAACTTTAAAGCAGGAAAGGACAAATGACTGATCTAATATTAGTCTTTGGTAGAATTGAAGGAAACAGGGAAAGAAAACTAGGAGGATAGGGAGAAGAGGATGAGAGATCACTGAAGGGAGATACTTGCTAAATGTTTGAGTGCCTGTTGTTATTTTCTAGGCTATGGGACTCATAATAGATTAAAAAAAACCACCCAAACAAACCAACCCAGATACAGTCCCTGAAGGCAAGGCTATTGTACCATACAATAACAGAAAGGAAGCTAAGGGTATCCAAGGCAGAGTTCAAATACTTCCGCTTTCTTAGGGCCATCTTAGTTTATCTGCAGCTGCACTTTGAGGTTGTGGGTGGGCCTTTCTGGAGTTCTGTCTCTGACACAATTGTGTTCAAGCATAATTCCAAGTGGCAGATTTCTTCATCTCCTTTCTTTTAACCCCTTCTTCCCTGTCCAGTCTGCATACTCAAAGCAACAAGTCCACATGACTGCCCCTTGAGAGCCAGGCTGGGTACTATTATATTAGATCCTAGATTTATCCACCTCATCTCACAAAATAGACAGCTGAGGCACAGGGACATTAAAGTGGCTTGCCTAGGGTCAGAATTTGAGCCTATGTCTTCTTGCTTTCAAGTTCAGTGCCCAATTCACTCTGCCACACTACCTCTTTTTTTGCAGGGGGGGCAAAGGGGGGATTGGGGTGAGGTGTTTCTTTTACTTTCTGCCCCTCCTTATGACAATGACATACCTAGTCAACAGGCCTTCTCATTTCTCTTCCTTTCTGGAAAAGGAGAAAAATCATCTCTTCTTCAGTCATTGAGGGTGGCTTTGTTTCTTTTCCAAGGAATATGGACTTGTCCCATATTAGCAGATTCATGTGAACATTTGCTGCAGAAAATGATGTGGATGATTGGGAGGAAGTACTTGGGCTAGTGATTCACTAAGTGTCCCTTACCTCTTCCTTTTGGGTCATTTATTCTGAGCCTTCCTGTGGGGCTTATCTGGGATCATGTGACTAACAGAAGGCGGACTGAGAGACCTTTTAAAAAATCCATCCTGGCTACTCTTTCCCTTTTAGGCTGGGATGGGGAATCTCTGACCTCCCCTAATAGGTCTGCTTTATTTCACTGAGCCCCTGACAAGGAACTTATGAGGTCAAATTGCTCTGGTACTACTCCTATATAGTCCAGATACCAATTCTGCCCTTGGTGGGGTAGTTGTGATCATTCTATGCAGAAAATAATCTCAGATGGTTTCATTAACTGGTATAAATAGTGGTTAATTAACCCTCTTATTGAAGATATTAGAGAAGATGGGAAGTCCCTATACATATTATATCCTCCTAGAATACAACTACACCATAAATCTGGATTTAATTTTGAAAAAGAAGCTCAGGATAGCAACCCAAAAATGTTCATTCTCAAGGTAGCTTTCCAGAGCTATGGAAATCAGACATCCCCTGTCTCTTAAAGAATCAAGATAAGGAGACAGCATAGTTTCTTATTTCAAAGGGATCTTCTGGCCCAGCTGATAAATTGACTAACACCTCTAAGCTTCTAAAGCAAATCTCTAAAACCTAACTCATTCCTTTGTATACTTGGAAAGCATTCAGAATTCCTTGGTGAAATAGATCTTCATTTTTCAAATAGATCTTCATAAACTTTGAAGGAGACTACAAAGTTGAAATGGAAATTCTCAAGTTCTATAGTTTAGTTGAAGAGACATTTTAAAAATACTGAAATGGGGTTGGGGGGGAAGGGGAGGAACAGAACTTAACTTTCAGAAGATAATTTTTCTTAAAGATTCAGATTTAATATTTAAAGTAGGATAAAAGCTATTAAAAATTTTTCACTTTTTAAGGAGAGGGACACTGTTTGTTCATCTCAGGATCCGGTACATAGAGTGCTTTACATATTGTAGATACTCAATAGCTGTTTGTTGACTAGATGAATGAATGACCAGTTGTTTTCCAGTGTTAAGTTCTGAAAAACCTCAGAGGGTGATAACAGTCAATAACTTCCTTGAATCACAAGCCCAAATGAACAGCAAGAATATAAGGAAGAAATTCACCATTTGACAAACCCAGGCACGTCAGAATCTACTGTCTCCTGTCTGTCTGTCCCGTTTCTTTCCCTTTCCCACCATCCTGCCTTATGTTCCACTTGCTCTTAACCTCTTATTTTTTTCTTTCCCTTTTGCTCCCTTTCCTCCTCTCTAATTTCCATTCTTGCCCTCCTTAATTGATAACAGTAAAATATATTTTACTGTGTTTCTTGTTAGATGAGATGAATATTTTATTTTGTATTGCCCAAATACAAAACAACAAATAGAATTAGTTATACTTACATATATATGTGTGTGTATATGTGTATATATGTATTTATGTGTGTGTATACATATATATATATACAAAATCACCAAGGAAATGCAAATAATCAAAAAGCCCTTACCTACAAATGCCACCAGCATTTTAATTTTTGTCTTCCTAGAGCTGCAGCTCTTCTACTATTAAATGGAGAGAGTTAATCTAGTCCAGAGGTGGAGAACCTGTGACCTCAAGGCCACATGTGGTCTTCTAGGTCCTCAGGTGCTGCCTTTTGACTGAGTCCAAGTTTTACAGAACAAATGCTTTTATTAAGGGGATTTGTTTTGTGAAATTTGGATTCAGTCAAAGGGCCTCACCTGAGGACCTAGAGGGCCACATGTGGCCTAGAGGCTGCAGTTCCTCATCCCTCTAGTTAGTCCACACACCTATATTAAGTGTCAGGCACTGGGCTAATCACTGTGGATACAAAAAAAGGCAAAAACAGTCTTTGCCCTCAAGAAGCTTACCATCTAATGGGGTGGAAAACAGTACATATAGGTACATATAGAACAGATGGAAAGGGGAGGGCTCTGGCTATATGAAGAGGAGGAGGGAAAAGAAGGAGGAATGGGAAAGGCTTCCTGCAGAAAATGGCATTTGAGCTGTCTCGAAGGAAGCCAGGGATTCTAAGAAGCAGAGGTGAGAAGCAGGAGGCACGGAGTAATTCCTTCGGTTTATTATGGGGCCAGACACAAAACTGAGAACCAGTTAGTTGGTCAGCCTCTTCAGAAGGGAACGTAATTCATAAGTGGAACTGGAAGCACCAAATCAGGCGGAGAAGTGAAAAATCTTGGAGCTTAATAAGTGAGAAATCCAGGGTGAGATAAAAACTGTAAGGATCTGAGGACTGGAAAGAAGATTCAGGGGCAGATAACAATGGTCTAAAGCAGGGGTGGGAGACCTGGGATCTCGAGGCCACATGTGGCCCTTTAGGTCCTCAAGTCTGGTGAAGTTTGGATTCAGTCCAAGGGCTGCACTTGAGGAGCCACATGTGGCCTCACGAAGCAGCAGGTCCCCACCCCTGGTCTAAAGGGCTGGGGTAAGCATGAAGGATAAAAAGTAGATTGTGTGAAGACTTGGACTTTTCCATCCCCTTCACATTTAATCAGTCATCACGTCAGGTTGGTTCCATCTCTTGAGGCAATGTCTCCCACGTCAATCTCCTCCACTCTGCTCCTAATGCTACAACAATGTAATTCAGATTCTCTGGATCTGTAGCATGTGCTAGCTCTCATCTCTGTGTCTTTGCATAGGCTCTCTGTCCCCGTGCTTGGAAGATGCTGCATTTTCATCTCTGACTTGGAATCCTAGTGTTCTTCCAAGCTTCTCTCAAATGCTGCCTCCTAAACTGACACCTTTTCTGTCCTCCTTCCCTCCCTAAGCTTCTAGTGCTTTCCTTCACCCCGAGTTTGGCTTGTATTTACTTTGTGTATTTAGTT
Source organism: Vombatus ursinus (assembly GCF_900497805.2). Taxonomy (NCBI): domain Eukaryota; kingdom Metazoa; phylum Chordata; class Mammalia; order Diprotodontia; family Vombatidae; genus Vombatus; species Vombatus ursinus. Next base: position 30,281,071 of record NW_020941197.1, read on the forward strand.
TATCCTTGCTGTCTACATGTTGTTTCCCTCAGACACCGTCCACTCCTTGAAAACAGAATCCTTTGTTTTTGTCTTTGAATCTCCAGTGCCTAGTAAGCCCTTAATAATTTTTTGGATTGATTGATTGGATCAGGCTATTGTAACATTTCCTTCCCTCCAGTCTTTCATAGTTAGGTACCAACTCCTGCAGGAAGCCTTCCCTGATCTCAGCTATGTGATTTCTCCCTTTCGCAATCATTCCTCTTACTCTGTTTAAACCTCTCTCAGACAACTAGGAACAGTGAATAAAGTGCTGGGCCTCGAGTTGGGAAGATCTGAATTCAAATCTGCAGACACTTATTACCTGTGTAACCCTGTTTGCCTGAGTTTCTCATCTATAAAATGAGTTGGAGAAGGGAATGGCAACCATTCCAATATCTCTGCTAAGAAAACCCCAAATGGTGTTATGAAGAGTCACACACAACTGAAACAATAACAAAATGAGTGTTCTTTGCACCATCCCATGCTGCCATAAAATGAAGAAACAGAGACTGAGATAAGTTAAGTGACTTACCTATGCTCAGATGTGAGGTTTGAACCCAGGGTTCTCTTGAGTCCAATTCTAGTGTTCTTTCTACTATTCCACACTGATACTCACTTTGTTCCTTTCTTATGGCCCTGTGCCTTATGTGTGCATCTAATACATACATACATACATACATACATACATACATACATACATACCCTTGTCTTATTCTTTACAAGATTTTAAACTTTTGTAGGGCAAGGACTATGTCTAACTGATCTTTGAATCCAACACAGTGAATAATGGAATGCATTACATGTATTAGGTGCTTAATAAATGTTGGTTGGTTGAATGTATGCATACATGAATGAATGAATGATTGAATCATTAAAGAAACAAAAGGGGCCAGGCAGTTTCAAGAGCCTAGACTAGGGGAGAGAATCTTTTATGTTCATAAATAAATCATAATAGCCAAGAGTTACCCAAGTCAAACCTTGTCAGGCCTGGGGGATCTTCTCTGGAAGCTCCCTTTCATCGCAGAGGGCATCCCTGGAGCCATGCTAGCTAGGCAAAACCTGACTGTAGCTCCTCCAAGTCTTCAAGTCTGAGCATATAGAGTGAGTTATGTTTTAAAATTTTTATTTTCTTTAAAGAAACTTTACTTTATATGAGCCAATACAGTATTTCTTCCAAAAACACTAAATTTGCTTTTCATTTATGTTCCTTCAGCTCCACCCTACCTACCAATTTATTCCCTAGTACTCACCAAAACAAAAACTCCTTTCCAGTCTATGCTTCCTTTACCCCACCCTACCCCACCCTACCCCCAGGTACAGAGTTTTGTAGTCTGCCACCATAGAGAAGTATAATTTCAGGGACTTGCGGAAGATGCTCTTATCCAAAGCAAAATTCTCTTCTATTGATACCTGACATTCCATAAATTCAGGGGCAAAGACTTTTATTCCACTGCAAGAGATGAAGCTTTATGTTCTAATGCCCCAGGAACGACTCAGGTACTCCCCGATTTTCCCTTTTCTGAACTCAGACCATTTATGATCTGTCCCACAAAATTTAATTACATGATGTCTTATTGTATTCTCTTGCTGCTTCATCTGAAAGTTTTATCTTCCTAACTTAATTAGCCCTTTTTCGAAGGAAGGCATCATATTTCATTCATTTTTTCCCATAACCCTCTAGCATGAGTCTAGGCCCATAGTAAACAGTCAATATCTGCTCATTGAGTGATCCCTGTTTGCTGCCCCAGACAGCTGGTGGGCTTTGAAGGCAGCTATGGAGTCTAGAAGGGTCCTGGAGACTCACTCATGCAAACTTTCATTCTGGCTCTGGAGAAATTACAATATTATAGATGCATTTAAGGTCACCAAAGGGATTTATATCTACTCTAGGACAGAAATAGAAGCCAGGGCCAGAGTTTCTGTGTGAAAGTCCTAGAGCCATTGAATATTTGATTAGAACCAGAGTTTAACATATTAGCTCTTAGAGGTTAGGCACTTTGTTATTGTTGACTCGTATCCATTTTGCTATTCTGGTACCTATAACAGGGGCTTGCTTTTTTATTTTTGAATTGTTTCAGTTATGTTCAACTCTTCATGAGCCCATTTGGGGTTTTCCTGGCACAGATACTGGAGTAGTTTGCTATTTCCTTCTCCAGCTCATTTTTACAGATGAGGAAACTGAGAGTTAAGTGACTTGCCCAGGGTCACATAGCTAGTAAGTGTCTGAGGCCAGATTTGAACTCAGGTCCTCCTGATTCAGGGGCAGGAGTAACCTATCTAGTTGCTCTAAGGCACTTTCTTAGATGTTGATATATACAAAGCGGGAAAAAAAAGAAGAAAACCCTTCAAGAAAAACAACACAAACCAACCCTGAAGAATTGTACTACACTGAAGTTCCTCCTTGGTTTGAACCATATCCTTGTATTGCATTAGGAAAAACAATTCCTAGAGTCAGGGGCCAAAATATCTTGTGCTCTAATGTGGGCCTGGCTAATGTATGCCAGGCCGTTTAACTACTCTCATGGACTGATGATAGCACCTGAATGATTTTATTGAACTATCCCATTATCCCTTTGCCGGGTGGTGGAATGTGACACCATCTACTTGCCTGCTTCGGATTTGAGACTGATAATGTTTGTCATTGGAGATGAGGATTCTAAAGAGGACACTTTGCTAATACGGACATCAAGGACGAACAAATTAAGGGAGGCGAGACCCTGGCTCTGCAAAAGGACAAATAAGAAAGAATCAAGTGGTAAATAGAGAAGGAAATGGCTAGAAAAATACCAGTCCTCTTAAAATGACAGATATATCTGTTTTCAGGGGTAGCAGACTCCATTATGTACTTTGAAATGGGGATTAAAACTTAGTCAACTCAGAAGTAAATGTATAAATTTTCAAATGGACTTTTAGCAAATATCCATGATTTTTTTCTTCTTTCTTTTCCTGAATCTTTCCCTGTTTTTAATCAGAGACATTCTTCTAAAGTGCTTTGAACCTAGGTGGAATTTTCACATTGGAAACAGCTGAGGGAGAGAAAACAGCAGGACCATCACTCTCAATGGGAAATAGTTTTTTTAAAAAAATCAATAAAATTATAATATTAGAAACATCTGGCTATGAGGTCGAACCAGGTACTGGGAGAATAAGCAGCAGATTTCCCAGCTCAGCCACGAGGTCCAGACCGAAGCAGTAAGGTTTAATGGCAAGAGGGCCAGATTTGGAGTCAGGAGAGACCTAGGCTTGAATTCTGCCTCTGACACTCATTAGTTGTGTGATAATGGGCAAATCGCTATTTGTCCGAGACTCAGCTTCTTCATCTGTAAAAATAAGGATAAAAATACCTGTAGTAGTCACTTGGCAGGTTTGTGAGGAGAACCAAATAAGAGAATGTATGTAAAATTTCTTGCAGACAGGATACTGATGTATCAATGTCTGTTGTAACGGTGAACTAGGCATAAAATTGGAGATAGGAACCTGGCAACGCAGAACCATATTTATACATAATCAGTGTCATTGTACAATAGATTCTAGGTCTAGAAGAAACTATAGAAATTTTTCAGTCTTTCTCATTTTATAGATAAGGAACCTGAGACAGAGCGAGGTGACGTGCCTTGTCCAAGGTCATATTGCTAATGAAAGAGACAAGACCAAAACCCAGTTCCTATTCCAGAATCTGATGCTTGTCATAGCATACAACACTGCAATATTCTGATTTAGATTTTACTCATCAAAAGAATGACATCTAGGGACAGCTAGATGGTGCAGTGGATAGAGTATCGTCCCTGGATTCAGGAGGACCTGAGTTCAAATTCGGATTCAGACGCATAACACTTACTAGCTGCATGACCCTGGGCAAGTCACTTTAACCCCATTGCTTAGCCAAAAGAAAAAAAAAAAAGGAATAACAACCCCACCGGATGCTCACTCCTGAAGTAATAATATTTAAAATGTAATTCTATAACATTCATACAGGTAATTGTATACTCTGCCTCCCATTTTATTCCTATAACAATAGAATATATATAATTATTGTGGATAATGCAATGATTATTGATACAGGGCTTTAAGTTTTGTTAAGTCTTACTCTGTTTGGTCCTTACACACATTTGAGGTAGATGCTTTATTATCACCATTGTACGATGAGGAAACTGAGGTAGACAGGTTAAGTGACTATTCAGATTCAGGTCTTCTGACTCCCAAATCCAGTGCTTTTTCTGATATGCCGCCTAATGAAGGCTAATTCAAAAAAAAATATCAGTTTTTAAAAGAAGAATCACTAGCTATCAACAAACCTAAAGGGTCATAATTACATAGCTGGAAAGGAGCTCAGAAGCCCTCTAGTCTGATCCCTTCATTTTATAGATGTAGAAACACAAACCTAAAAGTCAAATGATTTTACCTAAGGTCACACAAGCACTATGTGTCGGAGGTGGGATTTGAACCCAGGTCTATGATTCCAGAGCACATGAAAGATTCCAAATCACTAATAAAAAAATGCAAAATTTTAAAGTTCTGAGTTTTCATCTCGGACCCGTCAGATTGGCAATGAAGACAAAAGACAAAAATGGTTAGAGCAGTTATGTGAAGACAGGCACATTGATATGTATTATTGGTAGAACTGCGAATTATCCAACCATTCTTGAAAGTTGTTTGTAATTTTACTAGAAAAGTCACTGTTATACATACCTTTTTTTTTTTAAATGTGAGACAATGGAGGTTAAGTGACTTGCCCAGAGAGTGTTACGTGTCTGAGGCCATATTTGAACTCAGGTCCTCCTGACTCCAGGGCCGCTGTGCCACCTAGCTGCCCCTGTATATAACTTTTGACCCAGGACTAGTCTATAGTGAGTAGGCATAGACTAAAGACAGAATGAAAAGTCCCATAAAAATATTCATGGCAGCACTATTTGCGGTAGTAAAGGAAAATGTGGGCTCATTTGTTCAGGGAAATGCTGAACAAATTGGCATATTGATGAAATGGAATGTTACTTCGTGGTAAGAAATGACAAGTATGAAAAAATCAGAGACGTTCAGAAAGATTTGTAGAACCTAATGCAGAATGAAGTAAATGGTGCCAGGAAAGCAATATGCACAATGAACACAATGTAAGAAAATCAGGGTTGAAGCATCTGAGAATTCCCATCAATGCAGTAAGCAATAATGATTCTGAAGGACTGAAATGGAAAGATCCCTCCATCTTCTTCATAGAGAGAGGGCAGACAGTAACTGTGAAATAAAGCACATATTGTCAGGCATGAAAAGGAGCTGGATTGTTTTGTTCTGAGTCAGCTAGGTGGTATAGTAGATACAGCTATGGATTTGGGGTTAAGAAGGCTTGGATTTGGATTTTATTTCAGATATTGGCTAGCTTTGTGACTGTGGCAAAGTCATTCCTTCATCACCTCATGCTTGAGTTATAGCAATAGCCTGCAGGTGGGTCTGCCTGCTTCTAGTCTCTCCTCACTCCATTCCATTCTCCATTCAGCCAATAAAGTGATTTCCTAAAGTTCAAGTCTGATCATGTAACTCCTTGTTCAATACACTCAAGTGGAGTTTATTGAAGGCTTCCTATGGCCTCCAAGATCAAATACAAAATGCTTTGTTTGGCATTCAAAATCCTTTGTAGACTAGACCTCTCCTACCTTTCCAGGTAGGAAATTAAGGTTTTACACCTTCTCCCTGCCATGTACTCCTCTATACATTGACCTTCCTTGCTATTCCATGAATAAGACATTTCATCTCTTCTCCCTAGGCATTTTCTCTGGCTGTCCCCCATGCCTGGAAGGAACTCTCTCCATCCTCCCTCTACCTATTGACCTCTCTAGCTTCCTTTAAGTCCCTACTAAAATCCCACCTCCCCAACCCCTTTTAATTCCAGTGCCTTCCCTCTGTTAATTATCTCCTATTTATCATGTATATAGCTTGCTTTATATATATTTGTTTGCATGTTGTTTCCATTAGATTGTAAGCTCCTAGAGGGCAGGGACAGTCTTTTGCCTTTTTGTATCCTCAGTACTTAGCACTGTGCCTGGCATGTGGTAGATGCTAAATAAATGTTTGTTGATTGATTGAAAACAATAATAACAGCACCTATTTCACAGGATTATGAGAATCAAATTAGATAACATGTAAATCATTTTGCAAACTAACTATATAAATAGTACTATCATTATCATTGCTTAATTTTTACAAGGTAAATTTCTATGAGGAGTAAAGTAAAGGAATTAATAAGAAATGAAAAAAATATAAAAAGATAAAAGTGTCAATCCATCAATAAGCAAGCATTTATTAAATGTCTGTTATGTGTCAGGCACTCTGCTGGATGTTAGGGATACAAGCATAAAGAATGAAACAATTCAACTTGGCAAAAAACATGTTTTATATGAAATGATGTATGCAAACATATACATATATACCTACCCAACATTTGCTGGTATACACTGGAGCAAGGAAGGCCTCTAGGAACTTGTGTTAACCCTTTTGTGTTGAACATGGGAGGACATGGGCAAGAGCTGGATAGAATGGGCAAGCATTCAGGTTTTCATTTGTATCCTTGTATAAAACACTCAGATTTATGAGATTACAGGTTCATTTAAGTATATGAGTGTATGTATACACACACACACACACACATATACACACCCTTTACCCCAGCTACCGTACTTCCAACTTTTAATCTATCCTGGTATTTTAAATAAAGTATCTTGTACCTTTCCAGGGTCTATTTATGGGTCCTCTTATCCTAAGTCTCAGCGGGTCAAACTTTCTCCTCAGTATTGTTTTAATTCACATTTCTTTTCTTACAGTTATTCAGAATAATTTTTCACACGGATGTTGGCAATTTGTAATCCTATTCATATTCCTTAACCGCTTATTTACTGGGGAATAGTTTATGATCTTAGAGATTTTTAGAGTTTTACCAGAGATATTTGATGCAAAGGGTTTTTCCCCTGAACACAAATATTTTTCTTTCTCATTCTACTTGTTTTGATTTTGTTCATACTTTTGTTTCGTACTTTTGATTTTGTTCAAGCTCTTTTTAATTTTGTAAGATAGAAATTATTCTTTTTTTTTCTTTTATGGACATTTTTATATCTTGTTTGGTTAAGGGATATGAGTTTCATCAAAGGCTTCTTGCTTGGATTTTGCCTGCTGTGTATCTCTACTCTATCCCCCAGTTACCTAAAGTAGTTACTTCCTACTTCCTACATTGTCTAAAGGCAGCAGTTTCCAATTTTTTCCATTTCCAAACCCAATAGTCATCATTCCTATATTTTAACCCTGTAGTCTAGAAGTCGAAATCCAAATCTTGTTCTCAGATACTTTCTTCTTAACTGTTTATTTCCCAAATGTACCTTTCTCTTCTTAAGCCTTTGATTTTCACTAGCAATAATGACATCCTTAATCATGTTTGTTGTTTAGTCATTTTCATTTGTGCCCAACTCTTCGTGACCCTGTTTGGGGTTTTCTTGGCAGAGATACTGGAGTGGTTTGCCATTTCCTTCTCTAGCTCATTTTACAGATAAGGAAACTGAGGCAAACAGAGTTAAGTGACTTGCCCAAGGTCACACAGCTAGTAAGTGTCTGAGACCAAATCTGAACTCGAGCTGAGTCTTTCTGACTCTAGTCCAAGTGATGGCAAAAATACCTTTCTTCTCCCTATTCCCTAAACGTAAAATGTGATTTTGATTTTGTAAATAATTTTCAGAACAGAGACTGAGGTTTGGGGAGTGAAATGTCTATGTAGGATTTAAAAAGTATTTTAAAATGTGAAGGGAACTCCTTGGTGGCTTCCCTGGACCAGATTGCCTTTAACATGCATATATGTTTTGTGAGTCTTAGAATCCTAGAACTTGAGGGGTCTTAGAGGTCATCTCATCCAACTCCCTTCCCAAGGGATGAAGTCCCTTTACAACATGTTCATTAAGTGGTTATTCAGGCAGTACTTTAACTTCTCCAGTGATGGATCCCAGCTGGACTAGAAAACTGGTGACTTGGGATGAAAAGTTTAAGCAGCTTTTTAGGGATAAAAAAGAGGTGCAAAAGGGAGTAATAAGAAGAAAGAAAGAAGAGACGGAATAGTGGATCAAAGGAACATAGGCAGTGGACAGAACCTATCAGAAAAAATTGGAGAATGTATCTAGGGCAGCTGATTGAAAATAGTCACCCAGCTTGGGCTGACCCTAGAGAATAGAGAGATGAGAAAAGCCTGAGAGCTGAAGAGAAATAGATTTCCTAGGAGGAATTGGAAAGTCACTAGCTAAGTTAGTGGAGGAGATGGTAGTTTTTAGTATAGTTTTTTTTTTCCCCGAGAATCCAAATAGGAGTACTTGGTGTACAGACCTAAAGCATTTTACTTTTTTCAGAAACCAAAAGAGGGCTAAAGGCTAAAGGCCAAAATAAAAGGTTGAAATAGAGTTGCACTAACCAGAGAAACCATTTCCCTAGGCTACTGCCTAGAGGAAGAGACTACAGAGTTAGAGCTAAAATACAGTGCTTTTCACTTTACAAAATACTTCATCACAGTCCTGTGAGATGATTAACACAAGAATTATTAGCCCCATTTTACAGATGAAGTAACTGAGGTTCATAGAGGTTAAGCAAATTGTCCCAGTTCACCCAGTGGAAGAGTTAGGATTTGAACCTAGATCCTCTGACTTCAAATTCAGCTACCTTTCCATTGTACCAGGTGAGTTTTTCAATTATATAAAATGGGGATAACAAAACATTTGATGTAGGTAGCTACATCAAAGGGCTATTAAAATTATCAAGTAAAATGTATGTCAACTTTAAAGCACTATATAAATGTGTAAGTTATTGCTCTTGCTTACCAGGAATGAAGACAAGGCATTCACACTCTTGGGGTATGGAGCCATTACATTTACTTTACTAAATCTGTGGATCAGTGAACTCATTGATGTGGCTGTTCCATCCAACAGTGAAGATTATAACACATTAGCCTTCTTAACCTGCGTGATCCTTTTCCATATTCTCATCCTTCCATAAATCTTCTATAGGAACCTGTACTCTAGAAAAGTCAGACAACTAGCAAATATTAAACGCCTACTATGTGCCAGTCACTGGAGATACAAAGAAAGGCAAACAAACAAACCCCCAAACAATTCTTGCTCTCAAAGAGCTCACAGTCTAATGGGGGAGGAACTGACAACAAAAAACAATGTTCCAACAAGATGCATTTTATAGGATTAATTGGGATTGATCTCAGAGGGAAAGCATTAAGATAAGGAGGCCTGGGAAAGGCTTCTTGCAGGAGGTGAGATTTTAGTTGAGACTTGAAGAAGTTCAGGGAATCCAGGAGGTGAAGAGGAAGAGGGAGAGAGTTCTAGGCATGGGGGACAGCCAGTAAAAATGCCTGGAGTTAGAAGATAGGCATCCTATGCAAAGAGGAAGGAGGCCAGTGTCACTTGATTACAGAATATATTGAGGAGAGTAGGGCTTAAGACTAGAAAGGGAGCGACAGGACAGGTTATGAAGGGCTTTAACAGCTAAAAAACAGGATTTTTATTTGCTTCTGGAGGAATAGGGAGACAGTGGAGTTTATTGAATGGGAGGTGAAGTTGATATGGTTAGAGTTAGATTTTAGAAAGTTCACTGTGACAGCTTAATGGAAGGTGCATTGGAGTGGGAGAGCCTTGAGGACCAACCAGCAGGCTATACCTAGAGTGCAACCACTGAGACGATGAGAGCCTGCACCAGAATGGTGGCAGTATCAGAGGAGAGAAAGGAGCTTATGAGAGGGATGGTACAAAAGTAAAATCAGCAGACCTTAGCAACAGATTAGATATGGGGTGGGGATAGGGGTGAGAGAGAGTGAGGAGTTAAGGATGGCAGCTAGGTTTGAAGCCTGGGGGACTTGGAGGATGGTGGTACCCTCATAACATTTGTGCAGGTACCTCTTGGGGCTGTTATCCCTTGCTTTCGTTACTTTAATAACCAAAATATTTTCTCTGCATCTCTTTGATATTTTTTACACCACTCTTTGTGTACAAATCATTACTGATAATCAACTGCATCCTATTTATGTAAATGGTACACATTTCCTTTGCTTTTGGTGACACAATTTTGATTCTTCAGAGATTGTAGTATTCCATGATTTGTCGTCATATAGTATCTGACTTCAGTCAATTTATACCATGGCTTCCAGGCCATGGTATACCAGGCTGAATATAATAGGTAAGCCACAAATATTTGTTGAATAAATATTTGCTAAACTTTATTCTGAGATTAAAAACAAAAACAAACAAAAGCATGAAGACCCAGGGAGAAAAAATTAACAGTAGATGATAAGCTAGCAAACCCAATAATATTTATTCAGACTTTAATGCAACATTTGGCAATGAAATCTTTCCCCCAGTTTGTTATAAAACAATTCAGTTACAATTCGGTGGTTTGTAGCTAAATCATGTCTTGTTCCATTCACAGGTTCTGTTACCATAAGTAGCCCCTTCCACTATTTCTTTCCCATCTGTTTCCTGTGTGATGTGTATTATTGGGAAACAATGATATCACAGCTTCCCTATAAATCTACACCTCCCTGGCTTGCCCTCCCCCACAATGCATATTTTCATTTCTCTTTCTGGCTTTTGTCTTGCTGCTGCAATCTTTCAGGCAGTGTTTGTTTGGCATTGGTTGTTGCTTTCTTTTTGATAAGTTTTAACTTTAGCTTCATAGAGGTCTTCAAAACATCTCTTTTGGTGGGTACTTGATTAAGGCAGTTGTTATTTGACTAATGACTCACTACTAAGCTATGGCTGTCTCCTCTCATAGAGGTAAGAGCTGAGGTCTTGGACTGGTAAGGGTCGCCTGTGATGTAATGGTAATGATGTAAAGACCCCTGGTTCTGGTGTGTAGAAGTGCTATATCTCTTTAACAGTGAGCAAATAACTTCATCTCTCTGAGCTTCCTTCCCCTCATCTATAAAATGGGGATAATGGTCCTTGTATTAGCCGCCTCATAAGGTTTCTTGATATTGGAGTTTTTCATGGGATATGAAACATCATGGGACATCATGGGGTATTATGGGACATGAGACATCATGAGAATAGCACATGACAATAAGAAGGACCCATGGTTTCCTTTGGTACTTGTGAGGCTTGGGAACTCTGTCTTCTAAAACAAATCACAACCCAACTGAAACTTAATGGATTAATTCTCGGATGTTACCTGGATCACAAAGAGGTTAAATGACTTGTCCAGGGTTACCCAGCTAGTGTTACAGCTGGGATTTGAACTCAAGTAATTTTGGGCATTTAGTCATTTCTTAAACTTTTGAACTATGGTAAAACACTTTGATTTTAACAAAACTTTGGCAGAACCCTTGTAATAAAATCCTCTAACATCTAATCCTCTAATGCCTATTAACAAACATGAGGTTCATTAAAACAAAAACAAACAAAAAATATGCTTGGTGTTCCTTACAGAACATTGAGATGCCCTGTACCACTATACTTTCAACACTTGAAAAATACAGTTGTGTTTTTTAATATGAAGTAGTTTTTTTTTTTTGTTTTTGTTTTTTATGACAGAGGTTCTTAACCTGGGATCCATGAACCCACAAGTGGTATGTGGATAGATTTCAGGGTGACCATGACCTTGGATGGGGGAAAAAAATTACATCTTTATTTTCACTAACTTCTACTTGAAATTTAGCATTTTCTTCAATTATGAATTTTAATAGATTCTTCTGAGAAGAGGTCCATAGGCTTCACCAGATTGCCAACAGGGGCCATGACACACAAAAAGATTGAGAGCCTCTGTTCTAGGGAGTGAAAGCACTGAGACATGTCTTAAATGCAGCCCTTCCCAACTGGCTGTCTTTTTCCTATCCTTTCTTTTTTTTTATTGATTTATTTTTAGTTTTCAACAATCACTTCCATAAACTTTTGAGTTTTAAATTTTCTCTCCCTCCCTCCCCACCTCCCTGTCCAAGATGGCATATAATCTGATATAGTTTCTTTGTATACATTACTATTAAATATATTTTCATGCTAGTCATATTGTAAAGAAGAATTAGAACCAATGGGAGGAACTACAAGAAAGAAGAAACAAAACAAAACAGAAGAAAAAAAAAAGAGCAAATAGTATGCTTCCTTCTGCATTCAAACTCCATAGTTCTTTCTCTGGATGTGGTTAGCATTTTCCATTATGAGACTTTTGGAGATGTCTTAGATTTTTGCCTTGCTGTGAAGAGCTAAGTCTATCAAAGTTAGTTATCATACAATGTGGCTGTTAATGTGTACAACTCTCCTGGTTCTGCTAAATTCACTCAGCATCAGTCCATACAAGTCTTTCCAGGTTTTTCTGAAGTCAGCCTGTTCATCATTTCTTATAGCACAATAGTTTTTCATTACATGCATATACCACAACTTGTTCAGCCATTCCCCAATTGATGGGCATACCTCAATTTCCAATTCCAATACCTCAATTTCCAAGAATTTCCAATTCTTTGCCACCACAGAAAGAGCTGCTATAAATGTTTTTGTACATGTGGGTCCTTTTCCCATTTGTATGATCTCTTTGGGAGACAGCCCTAGAAGTGGTATTGCTGGGTCAAAGAGTATGCACATTTTTATAGCCTTTGGGGCATAGTTCCAAATTGCTCTCCAGAATGGTTGGATCAGTTCACAACTCTGCCAACAATGCATTAGTATACCAATTTTCCCACATCTTCTCCAACATTTATCATTTTCCTGTTTTGTTATGTTAGCCAATCTGATAGGTGTGATATGGTACCTCAGAGTCATTTTGATTTGCATTTCTCTAATCAACAGTGATTTGGAGCATTTTTTCACATGACTACAGAGAACTTTAGTTTCTTCATCTGAAAACTGCCTGTTCATATCCTTTGACCATTTATCAATTGGGAAATGACTTACTTCCTATTCCTTCTTGATAATTGAACATTTCCCAGAGTTTCTCAGTCACGATGCTAAGCATGGACTGTCCTTGTACAATATTGTAAGTGAAGAGAGATAGAAGATTGAGTTGATTTATATGTTGGTTCTAGTTCATACCATGAAGCCTGCGTGTCTGGGTATTTCCTTGCTATCAGCTTGATTTCTCTCTTGATTCTCTATCCACATACCACTTGATTTCTACTCTTTTTATTAAATAGATTTTTATTTATATATTTTGTTTCTATATCATCTAAATTTCCCCTAGTGCTCCCCCTCCTCTCTCTTACCTTATTACAAAGAACTCAAAAAAAAAAAAGAAAACAAAAATTCTGAAAAGCCATTCACTATATTGAAAAAAAATCTGACAATATATGCAGTGTTCCACACCTACAGATCCCCCACTTCTGCAAAGAAATAGATGTCTTATCTCTTATTTGGTGTGGAGCTGGCTCTTTATAATTTTGCAACATTCATTTACACTTGTTTTGTGGTTGTTTTTCTTTCCATTTACATTGTTGTAGTCATTGTTTATATTGTTTTCTTGGCTCTGCTTACTTCATTTTATACCAATTCATGTAAATCTTTCCATGCTTCTCTGTATTCATGATATTTCATTTCTTTTTTTAAATTAATTTATTTTTAGTTTTCAATATTCACTTCCATAAGTTTTGAGTTTTACATTTTCTCGCCCTCCCTCCCCAAGACAGTGTGCAATTTGATATAGGCTCTACAAATATATTCCTATTAAATATACTTTCACATTAGTCATGTTGTAAAGAATTACAACTAATAGGAGGAACCACAAGGAAGAAGAAACAAAACGGAAGCAAAAAAAAAGAGTAAATAGTATGCTTTGATTTGCATTCAGACTTCATAGTTCTTTCCCTTGATGTGGATAGCATTTTCCAATGATATTTCATTTCTTACAAGACATTATTTTCCATTGCATACATGCCCCATAATTTGCTTAGCTATTGCCCGATCAATGGGCATCTATTTTGTTTCCTCTTCTTTGAAACTACAAAAAGTATTACCATAAATATTTTGGTGTATGGAGCCTTTTTTTTTTTTTTTGGTCAATTACCTTCTTGCTTAGTAGTGGAATCTCTGGATCCAGGGGCATAGATATTTTAGTTACTTTATTTGCATAATCTCAGATTGCTTTCTAGAGACACAATTCTACCAACAATGCATTTGTGTCTTTTCAAAAGCCCTCCAACATTGACTAGCAATACCTTTTGTAAACTTTGCCAATTTGCTGTGTGAGGTAAAACCTCAGAGTTATTTTGATTTGCATTTCTTTTAATATTTGATTTGATATGTGATTTGGAACATTCTTTTCTATGGCTAATAGTTTGTAACTCTTTTGAAAATGCTTAGTTTATACATTTTGATCATTTATCTATTGGGAAATCGCTTTTGGTCTTATATATTTCTATTAATTGTCTATATATCTTGGATACCAAATTCTTATCTCAGAAATTTGATTTTTTTCCCAATCTTCTTTAGATGCATTATTTTAAAGTTTTAGTTGCTGTCTTTTGTTTATACATCTTCATGTACAATTCCTCACCTCCATTCCTCCCCTCTTCTAACTCCATGAAACTTCTTTTTTAAAAAAGACAAAGAGTTAACCAAAAATAATAAAACTGGGACTGTGGGTGGAAACCTATGAAATATTTTTCATTCATAATTTCCCGCATCTCCAAAGAAAGGAGGGAGGTGCATTTCTTCACCTATTCTCCAGAATTAAGATTGGTCATTACAATTACACAACATTTGGCTTCATTTTAGTGTTCTTTTCATTTATTTTATAGTCATGTCTTATTTTGTTTTCCTGGTTCTAGTTTCAGCACACCACAACAGTTCACCCAAATCTCTCTGTTTTACTGTGTGTTCTTCACACTCATAAGTTTTCATGGCAGAATAACATTCCATTGTGTTCACATTCCACAGTTTGTTCAAATATTCCCCTATAGGTACCCACACGGTTTCCAATTCTTTGCTACCGCAGAGTGCTACTATGAATACTTGTGGTATGTGTGGGATTTTTCTTTGTAACTCTGACTTGGGTGTATATGCCCAACAGTCCTGAATCAAAGTGGACGCACAGTTTAATGACCTTTTAGCCCTGTTTCAAATGATTTGTCTTTTCCTCATAAAAGTTGAATGTTGAGAAAAAGCCTATTTGAATTGTTATCAAGGTAATAATTTCTGGATGGTGAGTTAGATTTTATCAGTTATGTAATCAAGAAAAGATTGTTTTAATTTTATCACTCAATATTTCACATTTGTTTTGTCTGTGCCTCTCTCTCTCTCTCACACACACAGAGTTGCTGAATAGGGGAGGACTTCCTATTAAACTATAAGTGAATGACACAAATTACAAGCCAGCAGTGTGATATGACTCCTTAATAAACTTGGAAGTTTAGAAATCTCGGTAAGCAGTGTAGAAATAGTATTCCAGCATCTGGGACCTAACAGGCCTGGTCTGTGTTCTAGTAGGTCAGTCTACATCTTGGGTAGTATGTTTCCTTCTTGGGCACTACATTTTAAAAGGTACATGCCGAGAGGAGAGTCACCAGATAGGAGGAAACATATTTTAAGAGGAATTGTTGATGGTTGATGGAACTGGGCCTTTTTTTTTTTTTACCTGAGTCCACGTCTGGCCTCAAACATTTTCCAGTTGTGTGACCCTGGGCAAATCACTTAAACTCTATCTACCTCAATATTCATCTGTAAAATGCCAATAATAGTAACAGGTACCTTCCAGGATTGTTGTGAGGATAGAATGACATAATATTTGTAAAGCAGTTTGCAAAACTTTAAGTACTATGTAAATCCTAACTATTATTATTATTATTATTGTTAGTTATTATTATCTTCCCATAAGTATACCAGAGGGGGCACCTCAGTATATGGGATCATAGATGCAGAGTTAAGACAACTCAGAGGCAACTAGTCCAGTCCTTTGATTTTATTTCATGTTTCTATCTACATAACTTTAATAACCTTTGGGCAGCTAGGTGGTGCAGTGGATACAGGGCTAATCTTGGAGTCAGGAAAACTCCTTCATGAGTTCAAATCTGGTTTTGGGCATGACTCCATAATGATTTTTTTAAAGCATAGAGACTTTTGTTCTTTTTTTTTTTTCAATTACAAATTCTCTCCCTCCCCCTCCCCTCTTTCCCACCTAATTAGAAGGTAAGATAAATAAAATCTAATGTAAATATGTATAGTCATTCAAAACAAACTGCACTAGCTGTGTCTCCTTCCCCCCCCCCCGCAAAAAAAAATTAAAAAGAGGAAAAAAAACTTTAATCTACACTTTGAGTACATCAACTCTCTAGCTGGTGGTTCCATTTTGAGTTCTTTGGAATAGTGGTAGATCATTATGTTGATCAGAATTACTATGTCTTTCAAAGTTCATTATCTTTACAATATTGCTATTACTAGATAGATTGCTATCTTGGTTCTGCTCATTTTACTTTGCATCAGTTCATATAGATCTTCTAAAGTTTTTCTTTTCTTTCTTTTTTTTTTTTGGTCTAGGCAATGAGGTTAAGTGACTTATCCAGGGTCACACAGCTTGTGTTATGTGTCTGAGGCAGGATTTGAACTCAGGTCCTCCTGAATCCAGGACCGGTGCTCTATCCACTGCGCCACCTAGCTGCCGCTTAAGGTTTTTCTGAAACTATGCCCTTCTTCATTTCTTAAGCGTAATATCAATCCTCATATTTTATATATGAAGAAATGATTTGCCCAACGTCACACAGGGAGTAAGAAGCCCCTTGCTCTTTCCACAATACTCTGCTTCTCTTACCTGATAACTCTTAATAATCTTAATAATAATGTAATATTGAAATATTACATTGCACAGATATGCTTTGTTTAGTCAGTAGCATCAACAGTGTTGATAGGCAGTTATGCTGATAGTCCATATTTCCAGAGTTGAGACTCTACCTAAAATAGGCTTTCCAACCAAAATGGAATTTTCTAGGATTTGGGTTCTGAGTTGGGCCTGAGGCCATTCTGGGCACTATTATTGGAAATCAGAATCCTGGTGTTTTTACAGAAAAAGAAAGAAAGAAAGAAAGAAAAGAAATTTCTTTCTAGATGGCAGATGGGGGAAGGACGTCCCCGGTTCTCCATAATTAATTACATCTCCCAGGCATTGGTGGCCATGCCTCTGCTTGTTTGTTGGTGACCCAATCATAATTGACAACTTTGGAGAGTTTCTTCCATTCTCCCAGCCACTCCTCTAGCTACAGGAAGTGGGGTGGAGGTTAAGGGGATGGGGAGAACAGAACTTATGTTGGTTCTGCTGACTTTACAAAGAGCTGGCTGGGGCAGAGTGGAGCACTTATGATTTAATCAGGCTTCAGAACAATTGCCAAATCTGACATTGTCACCACCTACATTTTCCAATTGTTCTCAGCTAGGGGGTGATTTATTTGTGACTTGCACAGGGCACCATGACAAACCACTCCCAGAAGTAATTTCCATAGGCCTGGGCTGCAGGTGTACATGTGGTTGATCCCTTTCGCTTTATGTCCCAGGGAAGCTTGCTGGTCAGTCCTTACCCTCACAGTCCACAAGTGTGAGAAGCAAAGTGAGTTTTAGAAAGTGACACCCTACATTTATACAATACCAAAATGCTCCCACATACATCATCCCTTTGAATCTTACAATAACAATGAGGTATTATGATTCTAATTTTATAGACTAGGAAGTGGAGACTCAAATTTAGTATGTTTGAGGCATTGTGCTAAGTGCTGGGGCTGGAACAAGGGTTAACTACTGTATCATGACCCTCTTTGGCAGTTAGGTGAATCCTAGGGACCTCTTAGAATTTTTTTTTAATGCATAATTGAAGGAAATGCTAAATTTCTGTTAGAGATCAATGAAAATATAAACTTCAACTTTCCCCATTAGACCCCCCTTGAAATCTATCCATGGACTCATTAGGGGTACATAAAACCAAGTTTAAGAACTCGAGGAGTAGAAGCTAGGTTTATTGACTCCCAATGCCCTTTCTACTATCAACACAATACTACAAATGCAATAATTAACGTTAAGTGTTTACTATGTGCCAGATATTGTGCTGAGCATTGGGAATACAAATATAAGCAAAGAGAAAGATGGTCTCTGCCCTCAAGGAGCTTTTTTCTAGTGGAGGAAGATAACACATAAAAAAACTTTTTGTTGGGGTTGGTAGCCAAAGTCTGGAGAGTCTGAATTGTACCTTGGAGAGAAATTGCATCTCCCTTAAAATGGAGGTTCTGGGTGGAACTAGCCAAGAAGTGAGGATACTTCCAACGTGAGAAGTAGTCCAGGGCAAAGTGTGTTTGTAAGGTGGAGAGGTTGCTGTGCCGTGGTATAGATATAATGCTTGTAGACACTACATTTGTGTGTATGAGCAGTGGCCCAGGAAGTGGCTGTCTTCCATCTTCTTAGAATAATCCTAGAATAATCCAATAGCCCCTGCTGAACTGGGGTTTTTCTTCTGCCATGCAGAAATCCCTATCACAACCTGTGCTCCCTCAATCAATAAAATAATGACTCATTTATTCAGCACTAAGAAGCAGCAGGGCATACTGGACAGAGTCAGGCCAAGCTTCCAGGGGGCTTCAAGTTCTGCTTCTTATCAGTATTGGCCCTGTGACCATGGCCAAGTCTCTCAGAGTCAAAGATGAAGAACAGGCAATGACCTTCATCGGTGAAGAAGTTTCCTTGCCTGGGAGCTCCCTGTACCAATGAACTGACAGGTTCACTGTCTATAATAAATATATATTTGTATAATTTATATAATTATATATTTCTATTTGTCTGTATTTACACATTTCATATGTATGTGTGTGTATATATATAAAATATTGCCAACATATTGCTAAATCTGATATTGTCATCACCTACATTTTTCAATTTATATATATGTATATGTGTGTATATAATATTTTAGAAACTTTACAATGTTCTATAAAAGTTGGCTATTCTCAAACTATGTATGTCTATTTGTATGTATATATATAATTCATATTTTCAGTTATTACATAAAATATATAATTACATTTTCAATTGAGCATTGTAAAGTTTCCAAAAAGCACTTATGATCTAATCAGGCTTGAGAACAATTTATTTAAACCTCATGGTAATCCTATGAGGTAGATAGTACTGGTATTATTATCCCCATTTTACAGATGAGGAAACTGAGACTCAGAGAGGATAAAAGACTTGCCATGGTCATATCACTGGTATCATAGACTAGTTTCAAAGTCAGGTCTCTCTGACTCCAAATTCAGCATTTTATACAGTAGGCTAGAGGTTCTCAAACTTTTTGGTCTCAGGGCTCCTTTATACTCTTAAAAATAATTGAGGACTCCAATGAGCTTTTATTTATGTAGTTTATATCTATTGATATTTACCATGTTAGAAATAAAAATTTTGAATGTTGAATTCATTTAAGAACAATAATAAACCGATTATGTGTTCATATTAACATTTTCATGAGAAATAACTACATTTTCCAAAATGAAAAAAAATTAGTGAGAAGAATGGCATTGTTTTAATTTTTTTTTTTTTTTTTGCAAATCTCTGTTATGTCTGGCTTAATAAAAGACATCTGGATTCTCATATTTGCTTCTCATTTAATCTGTTGCATTATTTGTTGCAATAAGTTGTTTTATTTAAAGCATATAAAGAAAATCCAGCCTTGCACAGATTTGTCATTGGAAATAGGAAAGTATTTTAATAGGCAAATAACATTTTAGTATTATTATGAAAATAGTTTTGACTCTGCAAACCCCCTGAAAGGGTCTCAGTGACCCATAAGAATCTGCAGACTACACTTTGAGAACCTCTGCATTATAAAATGCTGTCTCTCAGATACTTATTGTTTTCCCTGGCTTATTGACAAAGAAACTGGTTGTTTTTTCTTTTTTTTTTTTTGGCAGATCTATTGTGTATTAAGCATATTTTAGCACTGTGGGGGATATAGGTCCCTTCCTTAAAAGTCTTTGTTGAAGAAAGAAGACATATATGTATAAACCTATAGACAACCATACAAGGCAGTATATGTGCTAGATGATGTGATACAGATTCTAAGTGTCTTAAATAGTCAGAAAAGAAAGAAGTCAATGAATGGCTGGGGAGACTGCCTGGAGAAGGTGGTACTTGATGAGGCACTGAAGGATAGATAGAATTTGGATGAACAGAGAGAAAGGGAGCAGGCATTTTTGGTAGGCAAACCGCAGAAGGAAAGGCATACAGGTTATGGCAATAACTATGAAATATGCAGAGGACAGAGAGCTGCCTGGCTTACTTAAATGCCTGAGGAGGTTCCTTTGGGGAATAATGAGAAATAGATTATGTAAGGTAGGATGAGACAAGATTGCAGAAAGCCTTAAAAACCACAGGTTTCTAGTGTGTTAGGGAATAGGGAACCATGGTAGGTTCTTGAGCAGGTAAGTGACATCATGAATTAAAGTTTTTTTTTTAGTAAGATTAGCCTAGCAGCAGAGCCACATATCACCCAAAAAGGAGGTGGGCCAGTCATGCTGTGAGAGTGAGTGATAACAGATGGAAAGGCTTAGTGTTTTACCAGTATCCATGAAATACTAAAAGACAAGGAAGAAGATCTTTAACATGTTGTGTAGATTATTTGTAGATAATTTACGGAAGAACGTAGACAAGATTGACATGAATATAGGGGTTTTAAAAAAAACTTAACCATCTGGTTCCATGTTTTTAAGTATTCATGGTAACCAGTTAATTGGTTAGTTCCATTTCTGTTTATAAGTGTTATAGGTGGCATAATTATGGTTCTAAAATGAATCTTCTACTGTCCATTTTGTTAATAGAGAAACATGGGCTTTGTTGCTTCATAAATAAAAAATTATCTTCTTAGTTATTTAAAAGGCATGTAATACATTTTTAAGTTAATCCAAACTCACTCTAAACATGTATTCCTCTATGATCCTTGGCTGTGAGTAGGGAAAGAAAGCAGAGCCAGAGGTATCGGAGCCAAATCATGTGTATGTTGGATGGAAAGCTGGAATGGGATCAGGCAAGGATGAAAACAGGGGTGCCCATTTTAAACTCTGGTTTGGGAATGGAAGAGTTCTTTTTTCCTTTAAAAAAAAAAAGGACAGAAATTTGTTTTTCTTGACTATGCAAATTTTAACAAGGATTTTCTTTTTTAATGGAGGGGGAGGTAGGAGGAAGAGAAGGGGAATTTTCCTTAATTGAAAAAAATTTTAATAACTAAAATTATTATTGATCATTTTAAAATCTCCTACATTAAAAAAAAACCACTACATTTCTGAATATATCTCTCTCCTTTCCACATACCCAGCAAGCTATCCCATTTAACAAAGAAGGAAGAAAGGTAGGTTGGGGGGTTGTTCAGCAAAACTAATCAAACACACCAAGACTGACAGCACATGCAATATTCCATTCCCATAGCCAACCACCTTTGTGCAGAAGAGAGGAGGTTCATTTTCTCTTCCGGAAGAGATCTTAATAAATCTCATTTTGGAAAAAGGAAAATAGACCAAGCATCCCAAAGTCTAAAGTTTTATATGCAGACTTAACAGGGGGTTAAGCCTTAGGGAGGTATAAGAATTAACAATTTTAAAAATAGAAATATAATCTGTTTCATTTACTAATTTGAATAGTAAAGGCATTTAAAGAATATTAAAACATGTGGCAATTGCTGTAAAAAAAACGAGAACAATAAGAAAATGAGAAAACAAATCACATTTATTATAACAATAAATTATAAATCTGAATAGACCAAAAACTAATAAATAATAAATCTGAAGTCAGAAAACGAGAAACACCCCTAAATGTCCAACATCAGAAGAATGGTTAAATAAATTGTGATACATTAAGTAATAATAATAATAATAATAGCTAATATAACAACCTTGGGAGGTAGGTGCTATTCTTCTTGTTTAGTCATTCTTCAATTGTTTCTGATACTCAGTGACCCCATTTGGGGTTTTCTTGGCAAAGATACTGGAGTGGTTTGCCATTTCCTTCTCCAGCTCATTTTACAGATGAGGAAACAGGTTAAGTGACTTGCCTAGGGTCACACAGCTAGTAAAATGTCTGAGGCCAGATTTGAATTCTGGAAGAGGAATCTTCCTGACTCCAGGCCCAGCTGTCTGTGTACTGTGTTACCTAGCCACCATGTTTCAAAATGAAGTAATGATAAAGGTGGAAAAACATCTAGAGAAGTGGAAGATGGAGACATTGGGGAGAAAAGAATGGGACAGAGATATTGTGATGGGAGGGAAGTATGGTGTGGCATTTTATTAAGTACTACGTCCTTGGCTTCAAGGATGCCAAGACAGATTTGAAATAACCCTTACTCAAGGAGCTTTATGCTTTAATGAGGGAAACAACATGTACCAGTAGAGGCAGATAAAAGCATATCTACAAAATAAAAGGTAGTTTGGAGCAACGGAAGGCACTAACAGCTGGAGAGGATTAGGATAGGCTGGGATGTCTGAGCCGAGCTTTGAAGCATACTAGGGATTATTCTAAGAGGTAGAAGTTAGGACATTTCATTCCAGATGGAGAACAGACTGTATAAAGACATGGAGATGAGACATGGACTGTTGTTTGTGAGGGACAGCAAACTGATAATAGAATTCATGAAGGGTAGAAATGCCTAATAAATCTGGAAGGATAGAATGGAACCAGATTGGGAAGGGTTTTAAATGCCAAGCAAAGGAATTTGTGTTTGACTCTAGGGCTAATAGGCAGCCATCAGAGCTCCTTGAGTTTAAAAAAAATTGCCTTTGGGAACGTCACTTTGATAGATATGTTGAAGATGTGTTCATTTTTAATGGTTTTTTCTTTTCCAGTTACTGGTAAAGATAATTTTTAACATTTTTTAAAACAAGATTTTGAGGGGCAGCGAGGTGGCACAGTGGATAGAGCACCGGCCCTGGATTCAGGAGGACCTGAGTTCAAATTCGGCCTCAGACCAAACACTTACTAGCTGTGTGACCCTGGGCAAGTCACTTAACCCCATTGCCTAGCTTAAAAAAAAAAAAGATTTTGAGTTTCAAATTTTTCTTCCTCCCTCTCTCCCCTCTCCCCCCCCAAGACAGTAAGCAATTTGATATAGGTCATATATGTGCAATCATGTATTAGTCATGTTGTTAAAGAAGATACAGAACAAAAGGAACACACTACAAAAAAAAATTAAGAAATTGAAAAAAGTAGGCTTTGATCTGCATTCAGACTCCATCAGTTTTCTTTCTGGATGTGGATGGTGTTTCCCAACATGAGTCTTTTGGAATTGTCTTGGATCTTTGTATTACTGAGGAGAGCTAAGTCAATCATAGTTGATCATCGCACAATGTTGCTGTAACTGTGTATAATGTTCTCCTGGTTCTGCTCACTCCACTCGTATCAGTTCATGTAGATCTTTCCAGGTTTTTCTGAAGTCTTCCTGCTCATCATTTCTTTTAGCACAATAGTATTCCCTTACATTCATATACCACGACTTGTTCAGCCATTCCCCAATTGATGGGCATCCCTTCAGTTTCCAATTCTTTGCTACCATAAAAAGAGCTGCTGTATATATTTTTGTACATGTAGTCCTTTCTCCTTTTTTATGATCTCTTTGGAATATAGATCTAGAAATAGTGTTATTTCTAGATCAAACAGTATGCATAGTTTGATTGCCGTTGGGGCATAGTTCCAAATCGCTCTCCAGAATAGTTGGATCAGTTCACAACTCCACCAACAGTGCATAGTGCCCCAATTTCCCCACATCTTCTCCAACATTTATTTTTCTTTTCTGTCATATTAGCCAATCTGATAGGTGTGAGTTGGTTATCTCAGTTGTTTTAATTTGCATTTCTCTAATCAATAGTGATTTAGAGCATTTTTTCATATGACTATAGATAGCTTTGATTTTGAAGATGTATTAAGAGGGAAAAAATTGGAGGCAGGGAGACCAATAATTAGAAGTCCATTGCAATAGTCCATGCTACAGGTGATGAGGGCCTAAACTAAGGTGGAAATATGTGAGTGGAGAGGAAGAGGCAGATGAAAGAGATATCATGGAGGTAGAAAAAAATGAATGAATGAAAAAACATTTATTAAGGCTTACTCTGTGATACTCTGTGTTAATAAGCACAGAGGATAAAAGTACAAAAGTAAGACTATCCCTGCTCTCTAGGAGCTTACATTTTTCCATTTAAAATTTTTATTCTGAAATGAAACACCAAAAAAGAAAAAAAATTAGAACATAAGATTATATGGGATACTATGAATCTCTATTCCATGCAACTTGCCTTTTTAAAAGTACATAATATTATACTACTTTCAAAGCTGTCCTCTTTCTCCGTACTTTATTCTGAAGTTGCTTCTTTTCTCTGCTGTTCCCTTAAAAAATTTTTTTCAATCCCCCTCTTACTTTGTCTTTTTAGAGGCATCACTTTTCCTTTTTTTAGAGGCTCCCCTCTTTTCCTTCAAATCTCTGTCTCAATTTAAAAACAACCTTGTAACAAATGAGCATAGTCAAGGAAAACAAATACACCGAGTCTCATGCTCCCAAATGTGTGTCTCTTTCTGAAAGAAACTTACATTTGAATAGGATAACACTACACGTTTAGGGAGTGGTGGCCAGAGCTGGGTGTTTTGGTCTAGGAAGTCACTGGGGCCCTAAGTGGAACAATAGGGGAGTCAATTGACACACCCTTTCCAGAGGCAATGATGGTGTTGTTTTGAATACTGTTCCCAGAGCAAAAAGTGGAAGCAGATGGGGTGCAGACAACTGGGACTGGAAAATGATCAGGGTGAAACAGCATGGCCAGGTCTGAGTCTTCAACTTCAAACAGAATTTACATTTGAAATTTTTAAGCATTCATTGGTCATCTCTAGTGACACTCAAATGACATTTCTGCAAATTATAAGCAGAATTTGATAGTTTATGAACCTGAAAATCAATAGTTTTAGCCAGCTGTACATGTGGCTCCTAGTCCCTCACTTCCTGGATTTTAGAATACTGTTAAGAGTAAGTCACCTTGTCTTTATAATGGAATTTTCCTCTCTTAGTCCTGAGGTGCTCCGTTTTTTGTGGCGTTGTAGTGAACAACTGTGTTTCTCAAATCAGCTCCATTTTTGGAAGACCATCTCCAACTCAGACTCCTCCCCACCTCCTGTCATCCTTCCCTTTTATCTACTATTCATTGCTCAAATTCAACTTTATCAAGGTCACACCCTTGGGATCAGGGATTGGATGATGGAAGGAATTCAGATGTAGACATTCAGTAAGCAATTGTGGGGCTGCTGAAATTTTGATGAGTAGGGAAATGGATGCCTGGCAGGGTAATTGCATGTGGTGACTGTCTTCCTGTGGCTTCCTCTTGACCACGCTGCCTGCCTTCTAGGGAGGTCTCAGAAATTCATCTGTGATATACTCTATCCATCAGAGCTCCTCTTAATCACCTGCATGTTTGTGAACCTAAAAATAGGCTGATTGCTGCCTCTCAGACTGGCAGTTGGCCAAAATATTTTTTTTTCTAACTCTCACAGTGTCTTGGAAACAGAACCCAAGGAGAAGATTGGGTTTATTAGTCAATCCCTTCAGGTTTGGGGACCCCAGAGACTATCCAAAATCAGAACATACTGGGTTAGAATTAGATTTTTCATTATGGCTTTTGTGTTTCCTGAGACTTTTTGGAGGCAGCTAGTAGTTCAGTGGATAAAGCACTGGACCTGGAGTCAGGAGGAACTGAATTCAAATGTAGCCTCAGAGGCTTACTAGCTGTGTGACCTTGAACAAGTCACTTAACCTCTGTTTGGTATAATCCTCTGGAAAAGGAAATGGCAAACCACTCCAGTATCTCTGCCAAGACAATCCTATGGACCATATGGTCCACCAGGTTATGAAGAGTTGCATACAACTCAATAACGAGATTTTTTTTTTTTTGCTTTGTGCTGTATATTGTAGAGTCTTTTTATAATACTGCTAGATTCTGTTTTTCCTCTTGGCCTATATTTGGATTCAACGGTGTGCTGGTAAATATTTAACAACTAGCTCTCTGAAAAAAAAAAGTACACACCACACATTTTTAAGATTAATCTGTAACATTTTCTTCATTACTTTCTTGAGTCTAGATAATAAAAAACAATAAATCAAGCCCTGTTTGATGTATTTGTTTTTCAAGATTTAAATATTCACGTTGAAAATTTAACAATGAGCACTAAAGCTGGCTCCAGAATACCATAAAAAAAGATGTAATGCCCAGGAAGGAATGGAAGGCAGTGTAGTTCAGTGGAGAGAGCATTGGATTTGGAATGAGAAGACCTAGGTTTGACTGGGTCTGCTACTTTCTCACTGTGTTAGCTTAGGAAACTTATGCACAAATGATAATAATCACTGTACCTCTGGGCCTAGGATTTCTCATTTGCAAAAGGAAGCAGTTGAGGCATATGCTATCACTAAGATTCCTTACACAGAATACCAGAGTTGTCGAAGATCTCAATAGCCATCCAATTCAACCTATATTTTGAAAAGATTTGCCTCTAAAATGACAGGGCCTACCAGGATCATTGGGATTTATAGTTGAACAGGACCTTAGTCCAGATTTTTAATTTTTCAAATGAAGGGAACTCACCCTGGTTTGCACAAGACAGAGGAGGAAAGGAATACGCCTATATATAGCACTTAATATCTGCCAGACAAGGTGCTAAGTGCTTTGCAAATATCATCACATTTGATCCTCACAACAACCTTTCGAGGTAGGTCCCCATTTTACAGTTGATGAAATTGAGGCAGACAGGTTAAGTGACTTACCTAGGTTCACACAGCTAGTAACAGGCTAAATTTGAACTTACATCTTACTGACTTTTGGTCCAGCATTTTAGATTCACTACGCCACCTAGCTGTACCTAAGTATGGCACATGTGCTAAGTATCAGTCTGGATTTGAACACAGGTCCCCTGATTTTAAATACAATGCCGTGCAAATTATCAGTTTAAATCAACAAGTATTTACTAAGCAGCCACTAAATGCCTAGCACTGTTTTTAAAAAAAAATTATTGATTCCCCACTTTTGACATTACATTTCTTTCCCAATGGACTCCTACCCAGCAGCCTTTCCTTGTAACAAAACTTACCAAGCTGGTAGGGGTCCATGGCCTCTAACACCTGTAGTACTCCACCTCTTCTAAGAAAGGAGGGAGATCGGAGTACTCTTTTCATATATAAATAACATAGCTTCTATTATCTGCAGCTCAGTGAATAACAGGAATGTTCCTCAGTGTCCTTGAAGATATACTTTTGAGCAGAGTATGATTTACAAATTATTATTCCACCAGTAGCTACAGATTTGTGCTGGTCCATCCAAGCTTTTTCACCTGGTGCTTCCCTCAGCCAATAGCTTTCATTCACAAGAGAGATAGTTGGGGTTTAAGGTACATACAGTGGCCATGAAAAAATGTAAAGCCCTCCAATTTACAGAGGAAGCAAACCTATGTCCTTGGCATCCCAGTTCTATGATCTAATCAGCTGAGCCAACCAACCACAGACAATGGAGGTCTGGGAATAGAGACGGGAGGACATGCAGGGGCGGGGGTGGAAACCAGGGTGAAAGAAAAGATATGACTCAGTTAAGAACAAAGACACTGGGATGGGAGAAACATCAATTATGTTTGAGCAGGATGTCTCCAGGTGCTAAGGAAGCACTTACTCCCTAGAGTAAAGGCTTAATTAATACGAGGTACCAATCCTGGAGGCATGACACGTGGGAGGCATTAAAGGCAATATTTGGTCCAAGTAAATATTTTTCTTTGGCTGGAAAACAGTGATGTGAGGAGTAGTCTAAGCCTCGGAAAGGGAGATACTGTGTCAGCCACCTCCTTCTCAAGTTTCATGTTAAGTTCTTACCATTCATCTTAGTCACACAAGTGACCAAAAGGTTCAGAGAATACAAAATTCCACTTAATCTGTTGAAAATTAAAAAAAAATTTTTTTTTGATTCAGTAAAAGAAATTACAGCCTTAAAAGACTCTCTCTCCAACAAGGTATTTGCTTGTTGGATATGTTGAGATGAAAGAAAGTTCCTAACTGGCAGTGGTAAAAAAGATAAACTTTAATAAGGTCTTCTGACAATTAATACCAATCAAGGCATGAACCAGGGACGCATGATAAAGGTTGAGATGTCAAGTGTAAGAGACAAGACTTCTGAAGCTAATGTGTTGTTTAATTATATTCTTTTTTTTTTTAGAAGCTAATGTGTTGTTTAATTATATTCTTTTTTAAAAAAAGTTATATGTATTAGATTCCTAATTTCAAATGTAGTCATCTTTTTCTGTTCTCTGTATATGAAAATGAATGTTTGTATTTATTGGTGTTGGTCACATTCAGAATAACAAAAGATAAAACAATATTTTGAAATGTCTAGTATACAAGGATTCCCAGTAAATGGTGAGGTCCTCACCATTATGTATCTATGACCATTATGTATATGTGGAGTATATAGTGGATATAACATTATATTATAACTATAAAGTATATATTATAATATATAATTATATACAATGTATTATATTGTATAATATATCATATTATAATGTATGTTACAATATAATATACATTGTAATGTTTGATAGAACATCACAGAACTTTGTAAATGAGATCTGCAAACATTCAAAAGAGCCATCATAATGGCATATGGGGGGGGGTGGATAAAACTATGTTGAGATGCACAGAATTGCCTCAGTTGTGTTGAACATCCCTTTAATACATAGAGGGCTGTGTGAAGCATAATATAAGTTAATTCCAGGGTTGGAAAGGTAAGGGACTGAGGTGCTCTGGGGAGAGAAGGAAGAGGAGTGAATTAGGGAATTGATTTTACAGAATATGGAGTTGATGTTCTTATATTTCCCTCAGTGTCCTTGAATATGGATGTTTCTCTGTCTTGAGAGACTTCTTAGCTTTTAACTTAGAATACTCCACTCATTCCCTTTCTGCCCAAACAGGACTGGTCACTGCCCCCTAAAAAAGTCTCATCCTGCCTCCTGATTTCCCCCTCTGTGCTTGCACTCATACCATTCCCTAAGTTTAAGTCTTGTTTTTGCTTCTTAGTAGCTTTGACCTCTAAGGGCCTCAGTTTCCTTATCCATGTAAGGGGATTATCCTGATGACCTCTAAAGCCCACTACAGCTCTAAATCTTGGATCCATTTATACTATTATTATCTAAAATAGTCCTTTCTCTTCACAAGGACTTGTTAAAGTCATCACATATCTATCTGAGAGAAGGAATGATAGGGTACATAATTCATCTTTGGATGCAATTAGCCACCTGATAAGGGTGCGGATCTCAGGCTTTATTTGATCCATGGTCTAGAAAATTGCAAGGATAGAAGCTTGCATGTGTCTAAGTAAGTGGTTAAGGAAGGAGGAGGTATGGTGACAGCAGAAAGGGAGCTAACCATGGCAGCAGAAGACCTGAGTTTCACTCCTGTCTGTATCACTTATCCCTATGTGATACTGAGAAAGTCATTCATTCTCCCTGAGCCAAATTTCTTTATTTGTAAAGTGGAGGGGATGGGGCATATTTCCATGGGCTCTGTGGTCCCTATCAACTCTAAATCTATGATCCTTCAAAATTATTTGAAGTTAAGAGGGTGTCCTGGAATTTTTTTAAATACAGACATTGGAAAAGAAAACCAAGAGAAATAATATACCCCTCCCTGCCCCACCATCCATTTTCCTTTTTCTTATTTCAAACACCTGCTACCACCTGCATTTGCAAGCAGAGGCTCTTTTTTTTTTAAAGAAACTATTTTTAATTAATAGCCATTTATTTTCTCTTTCTTTTTGTTCAGTTATTTCAGTTATGTATGACTCTTTGTGACCCCACTTGGGATTTTCTTGGCAAAGATATGGGAGTGGTTTGCCATTTCCTTCTCTACCTCATTTTACAAATAAGGAAATTGAGGCAAATGGGGATAAGTGACTTGTCCAGGGTCACACAGCTACTAATTGTTTGAGGCCAGATTTGAACTCAGGTCTTCCTGACTCCAGGCCTAGCACTCTATCTACTACACCACCTAACTGTTCCTTCCTTTTCTCCTACCCTGCCCAATTGGGAGAAGAAGAAAAAACTTTTGGGACAAATATGAACAGTCAAGGAAAACAAATTGATTTGTTCAAAAAAAAAATGGCTCCTTGAGGCCATCATGTCTCTGTCTGGAGGTGGGTAGTTGATGATGATCATTACCAATCCTCTAGAATCAATCAACCAGCAATTATTTTATTAAATACCTACAATTTGTCTGTCCTTATGCTAGGCTCTAGAGATACAAGTGCAAAAAGGAAACAAAATCCTACTTGCCTATAATAAGCTTACATTGCTCTTGGTCATTGCACTGATCAGGGTTTTCTTGGCTTTCAAAGTTGTTTGACTCTACAATAGTATTGTTATTGTATAAACTCTTCTGGTTCTGCTCACTTCACTCTATAATTGTTCCTACAGATTTTCTCAGATTTCTCTGCAACTACCCCCTTAATAGTTTCTTATAGCACAATAGCATTATTCCATTGCATTCATATACCATAGTTCCCAATATCATAAATCCCAAATCAATGAGTGCTCCTTAGTTTCTAGTTCTTTGCCATTTCAAAAATTGTTGCAAATAAATTTTTTTTAAAAATTAGATTATTTAAAAATATTTTTTAATATGATGGTCCTGTTCATCTTTTGATCTCTGTGGTATAAACCTAGTTATAGTTTAGTCATTTTGGGGGCATTGCTCAAAATTTGCTTTCCAGAATGGCCGAATCAATTCACAGCTCCACCAACAGTACGTCAGTGTGCCTGTTTTCTCTCCCCCCCAATAACTCCTCCAACATTTATCTTTGTTTTTTCGTTTTTGCCAATCTTATGGATACAAGGTGGAACTCAATAGAGGGTCTTAGGAAGCTTTAAAAACAATCAGTTTCACTTCTCGTTCCTTTATTAGGAAACACTTTTCATATAATACTGCATGCACTTTGTCCATGCCAGAGTAGATGGTGTTAAATTAAAGGTGTTAAATTAAAAGTGCAGGTAGCACTACTATTCAGTTTCCTTGAAATGTCACTGAATTCTGCTACCTAGACAGCCCCACACTCCAAAATAAATGTTTACTGAATGGAAATCTTTGCCAAGCTGGCTGGAATTTGGGAGAAACATTTGCATAACACCTTTACAGAGTGAGTTTTAACTAGACTTATTGCATTTTAAAAATTCACTTCCAAGTTATTAAAAGCCAGACCTGTTAAGGTACAGTCTTAAAGATGTCTCCACAGTCTGTAGAGAAGTTAGTAGGGCATTCTGTACCAGGAAGAATGAGCTGGCCAATATATTGCTCCTTTAAAAAAAAAAAGACATCTTTAAAAACAAGTATTAGCAGACATATAATCATTCAATCAATAGGCACCTATGAAGTGCATACAATATGCCAGACAGAATGCTAAACACTAGGGATGCACAGGAAGAGGACTCAGGGAGCCTAGATTCTAATGAGGAAAAACAACATGTGTATACTAAGCAGATACAAGGCAAGAGTGTGCTAGAGCCAGCTCTCACCTGTGTAAGCTGCTTGTTACATTTTTAGTATGAGCATTTATCCCTCAGTAATTAGCAATTGATACAAATTAGCACTGGTTCAGTCCTAGTTGTTAAAACATTTACTGGTACACCCCGGTATTGCTCTATAACCATCCCTTCAGCTCATCAGGAGTGCAATCGAAGTCTCAGGCAATGAAGGTAGGCTAATAATAGTAATAACTTGAATGTGCTTGGCACTTTAAAGTTTGCAAAGTGTTTTACATCTACTATCTTACTTGAGCCTCTGATACAAAGTATGTTTACAGGAGAAGGCACTGGTAGCTGGGGATTGGAGGTGGACTAGAAAGAACTATATATGGGTATTGAAGGAAACCAGGGATTCTAAGAGACAAAGGTGGGGAAAGAGTATGTTCCACTTTGTTCAGTCACAGGATTTTGTTGTTCAATCACTTTTTAGTTGTAATCAACTCTTTGTGACCCCATTTGGGGTTTTCTTGGCAAAGATATTAAAGTGGTTTGCCGTCTCCTGCAGCTCATTTTACAGATGAAGAAACTGAGGCAAACAGGGATTTGCCCAGGATCACATAGCTAGTGTCTGAGGCCAGATTTGAGCTCAGGTCTTCCAAACTCCAGGGTGATCACCCTATCCATTGAGCCACCTGTAGTCAATGGGTAAACTTAGACATGGGACAAGGCACAAATCTTTTTGAATAAGGTTTGAAAATTGAACCCTCACTGGGTGTTGCTGGCCATTGGAGACTAATCCTTCACTCTAGTACGTGACTCTACTTATCACAAAATAGATATCTATAAGCTATAAGAAATCAATCAATTAATCAACACTCATAGAGCTGGAAAATGTTCATTTTGATATACATTAAATTTAATGTGGTGATCTCAACACTGCCCTGCTTGTCAGTTTCCTTTCGTGAACACCTATGTCTCTGGCCTCTTCCATGTGTTTTTTAAAAATTTCTTTCACATCCTTTTCTTCCCCTGCCCCATGTCTGTCTATCTGCCTATCTCTCTCCCTCTCTCTCCCTCTCTCTCTCTCCCCCTCCCCATCACTATTACGACCCCCTTGCTTTCGCTATCCCCTATGCCATCCCTTGTAAATAAATTTTAAAAAATAGTAGAGCCAAGCAAAACAAAATTGTGTTGCAATGGGAAGATCTGAAAATCTATGCATCATTCTACACCTAAATTCCATCCATCATTTTTCTACCAAGCGGTAGGAGGCATTATTGGTCTTCTAGAGTCATGATTGATCATTGCACTGATAAGAGATGTTAAGTCTTTCAAAATTCTTTTCCTTTGCAACGTTGTGGTCATTGAACAAAATACTTCTCTTGGTTCTACTCACTTTGCCCTGTTTCAGTTTGCTTTAAATCTTTCTTCCTGGTATAGACCGCTGTACTCATTTCTGTACAGATTAAAGAAGAATTTTTAGGAATGCATCTTAGCAGGAGTTCTAGTTTCTGATAGCATCAACCAAGTGAAAGTTGGGCTGATAGAGTTGGAAAGATCATTGGTTGTGAAGACTATGCTTCAAATCCTGCCTTTGATGTTTTCTAACTTTGTGACCTTAGGTAAATCACTCACCCCTCAGTGCCTTAGTTTCCTCATTTGTAGAAAAGAGGAGGTTAGACTCAATGCCCTCTAAGGTTTTCCTTCCAGTTTAGATCTATGAGCAATCCATTCAACTCTTCCTTGGAACAAATAAAAAGTTAAACAAAACCAAATGACATAGAAAATTCATATACCTATTGTTCCCTACCTTTCCGAAAGCAAAAGGAGGGGGGAGGTGTTTGAGCTACTTTTCAGTGTTCTTTTGAGGTCCGTTGGAGCCATCGTACATATTGTTCTCCTGATTCTACTTACTTCGATTGCCTGCTAACATTTCCAAATGGCTTGTTGAGCCTGCAGAGCTATCTGTGCGGGCTTCCTAACATATGGAGCACAGAGGAAATGCCACCAGACCCCAGATGGGCAGCAAAAAGGCTGACTGATGTGATTGTTGTGGCATTTTGCTTTCTCTGATGCTGCAGAGAGCCTGGCTAGAGTCCTACTGCGTATTTTCTGGAGTGTGTTCCTGGAACGTCCACATGACTGCAGGCTGCCTCTCAGGAGAGCAGAGCCAACACCATTACAATGGATTTAGAATTGAGCAAAGCGCTTATAGCTCCTGGGTTGTTAAGCAAGTTTGGCTGCTTAGTAAAATCTTCCACGATGATATAATTAATCAAGTGAAAGCAGGCTATGTCTTATCAGAACCATTCTCCATTGCTAAGTGAAGCAAGCTGCCCAATAGGTCTAGTTTCATTCAACCTAGTTAATCTGGGCCTGCCTAAAGATGCAGCCAAAGACTGAAAGCTGGGGTCAGATTCTTTTTTCACTTGTGCGGACAAGTAGATAACTAGAACTGGAAGGGCTCTCTGAGGGCATCTGGTCCAACCATCCCCCATCTTCCTACCCTCATCCTTTCAATTTACAGATGGGGAAATCAGATCCCAGAGAAGTTAAAGTAACATGCCCGAGGTCACACAGGTAATATGAGAGGCAGAACTTGAACCACGTTCCATTTTCCATTCCACTTTATTCAATTCACTAAACATTTATTAAGTACCTACTTCATACCAGGCACTGTTCTAAGCTCTGGGGATACAAAAAAAGGAAAACAAAACCAATTACTACTCCCAAGGAGCTTACAATCTAATGGGGGAATATGTCACACAAGAGGAAGCTGGAAAGCAAGAGTGGGCGAGGGGTGCCCTGTGCAAGTGGTATTTTGTTCCTTGAAGTTGAGACCAAAGCAGGGCTGTCTATTTCTTTCAGCTCACAAATTATGAATCAGTCAATCAACAAATATCGATTAAATAACCAAACAGGGATAGAGGTGATTATAAAAAAATGTAGTAGATAAAATAGATTATTTCAATTTCATTAAATTAGAAAGCTTTTGCATGAACAAAATTAATACAGATGAGATAAGAAGCATTGACTGAGAAAAAAAGAATGCTTCAAATCACTAATAATAAGAGAAATGGAAATCCAAATATCTTTGAAGTTTCACCTCAAAACTTGGCAAAGAGGAAAAAAAGATGGTGATAGTCAATGTTGCAAGGGTTGTAGGAAATTGGTCACAGAAAAATGCTATTGATGAAGCTATGAATTGATCCAACTAGTCTTGTAAACAATTTGGAATTATAACTAAAATGTAGTTAAAATGGCCATACTCTTTTATCCAGATATCCCACTGCTAGGCATATCCCCCTAAGGAGGTTAATGATAGAAAGTCCACATAGATTTTTTAAAAATACCTATAGTCTTGATCTTGGTAATCACAAAAAACTAGAAACAAAATAGAAGCCCATTGAGGATTGGCTAAACACATTGTTGTACATGAATATAATGAAATATTATTGTAGCGTAGGGATAATAACCCCTACGTCAATTAAGGCCCTATGTCAATTAATCAAACATTTGTTAAGTTCCTACTATGTGTCAGTCCTTTTTCCAGGTACTGGGGATACAAAGACAAAAAGTTAAATAATCCATGCTTTCAAGGTCTACTGGTATAGACAATATGTATGTATATAAATAAGTATATACGGACATATCAAATAAAACTATACATAAAGTGCTTTGAAAACCTGAGTGCTATATAAATGTTAGAGAGTATTTTACAGTATAAATGTGTACAGAATAAATAAAATAAATGTGAGATCATTAAATATAAGGTTATAAATGATGACTACAAGGAAGTATTAGGAAGACATATGAACTGATGCAGAAAGGAGTAAGCAGAACCAGAAAAACAATATACACAATGGATATAACAATGTAAGTGGAAACAACAACAAAACAAATAAAACTGAATGCTACAAAATTATCATGACCAAGTTTGGCCCAAAAAAAGAGATGAGAAAAACACTCCCTCCTTTCTTTACATAGGTGGGTGACTCTGGGTATGAAGCACCACTTACAGTGTCATAATTTTTGACTGTTGTGGTTAGTTTTATGAATTGATTTTTTTCTACTTTTTTTAAATAAGGGATAGCTCTCTGTAAGATAAAGGGGTACAAAGAGAAACCCTGGGAGCAATTAGGTGGCTCAGTGGATAGAGCACTGGCCCTGAAGTCAGGAGGCCCTGAGTTCAAATTCGGCCTCAAACCAAACACTTGACACTTACTAGCTATGTGACCTTGGGCAAGTCAC
The DNA here is from genome assembly GCF_900497805.2 of Vombatus ursinus. NCBI lineage: Eukaryota > Metazoa > Chordata > Mammalia > Diprotodontia > Vombatidae > Vombatus > Vombatus ursinus. The sequence goes on from NW_020941197.1 coordinate 30,316,815, forward strand.
TTAACCCCAACTGCCTAAAAAAAAAACCCCCAAACCCCTGGAAAACCTAGGTGATATAGGAACAAAACATTTCAATAAAATTTTATTTTTATTTTAAAAAACACATAAAAACCCCAGAGCACTAAATTATCGGGGCTGACCACAGGAATATAGAGAAAAACAAAGAAATAGATTCTGCCCTCAAGAGGCTTACATTCAATGGGGAAGAGGGGGAATAACCTGTAAGTAAATGCAAAATTCGTACATAGTAGATACAAGGTTGTTTGGAGGTGAAGGCAGTAGCATCTGCAGAGTGGGGTGATTAGGAAAGGTCTCCTGTAGCATATAACAAAGCTGAGCTTTGAAAGAAGATAGTTTTTCCCAAACTCGGAGACACCATCCAAAATAGAAGCTTCTGACACATAATGACTGTGCCCTCAAGTCTGACAGTATAGACAAAAAGATGGACACAAAATCGATCCCAGCTGCAGAGCCAAAGGAGCTTTGCATTGTGTGTGGATGGAACAATTTGAACTTGTCAGCATGGAGGAAACTGTAAATATCCAAATATTGTTTACCCAGGCTGCCACTGGATTCAGCTGCCTATGTGGCCCATTGTCTAGAGCTGTGTTGATTGATAGAACAAAAGAATGTACCACTGTTACCCCTTTGTGTCATTTCTTGATAAAATGATTTCGGTTCCACTCATATTGACCCATCTCTAGACAAGAGGGGTATATGTAGGGTTTTGCACACTTTGGAGCAACATGAAAGGATTCAAAAGAGCTAATAGTGACAGACAAGGGTAATGAGCATATGGAAAAGAAAAAAAAAACAAAGGAAAAATACAAGGCTATGTCAAAAGCAGGACAACAATGATCTAAGGACCTAACCTGGGAGGAGGTGGAAGAGGACAGATACACCAAAAGGGACAAAGGAGACTGAGGAAATGGGAGAAGTAGGACTTTTTAAATTCATTTTGCCTTTATTGTCCTCTTATCAAATTCAACTTCCTAATCAAGGTCATCTAGACCAGTGTATCCTAATCCTTTTCATATGCAAAGCCATTTTAGATTCCGAATTTTTCCAGGACAGGATCCACAGAACAAATTTTATTTGGGAAAGGAGTTGGTTGTGTATATGTTAGTAGAGAGCTCAAGGAGAGAAGCACACTTTTGGAAGTTAAGTGAGTGACTAGATAATGAAAAAAGAGAGAAGTAAAGAGGGGGAAAGATTTGAGAGAGGAATGAGTGGGAGGAGCAAAAGGAAGGAAAACAAAGAGCGATGGAAAAGATGGGAAAGATTTTAAAAAAAGGCTGGGAATGTGGGATTTTGTTCTGCTTGACTATGCATATTTGTTACAAGGGCTTTGTTTTTCTTTTCTTTTTTCTCCCTCTCCTCCCCCAGGTTGGGAGGATGAGAAAAGATAGGGATTTTTTAAAAAAGAATACAAGTAATTAAGAAATGAGAATCATCAAAGCATCTTATTTTTTTAAATGCAGAAAAGAAAATAGAAGACCAGAAAGAAGGACAAACAAGCAAGACAGCTTTAGGCTAAATTTATTATATATTTAAAAAGAAAAGCAAACATAATCATTTGCAGTTTTGTATACAATCGTCTTTTTCTGCTATACTATGTAATATGGATAGATCTATTTTACTTGGTGTTTGCTAAGTTAAGAATAAACATTATTAAAAGAAAAAAAATTTTGCTGGGAACCTCTGCTGTGCTTGGCTGGATAAATAGTTCACCACCACTGGACTGGTGGAGTTTGCCACTGGCTTCCTCTTAACAACAGGGTTGGTTGGCTAACACTTGGGGTTGACTTCCTTCCAAGTGTGGCTAAGTTTCACCCCTCTCCTTCCTCCCTGCTTGCACACCATCGTTTTCTGCTTTAACTGATGAGTACTAGGCCTGGGAGACTCCTCTGAAGAGTGAACGCTAGTCCCACTCCTAGCCATCTCAGAGTTACTGATTCTAGTTATCCAGAATACCTCTTTAAACTCTATTTATTACAGAGAAAACAAGGACATCATTGATTGTACTTAAAGTAAGAGCTCAATAGAAAAGTTACTAAAGTTGCTAAAATATTCATATTTTTTTGACCCAGAGATCTCACAACTAGGTACATACCTTAAAGAGGTCAATGACAGAAAGATACAGTAGATAAGAAAATTATTCATAGCAACACTTTCTATGGCATCAAAAAACTAGGAACAAAGTTGGTGCTTATTAATTGGGGGTTGGTTGAACAAATTGTTGTATGTGAATGTAATTGAATATTCTCTAAGAAAGGATCAATAAAAGAAATTTAGAGAAATATGGAAAACATAAACTAATGCAGAATGAAGAAATCAGAACCAGGAAAATAATACACAAAACAACTGCAGTAATATAATTGAAAAAGACAATGAAAGGTAATTGAACTCAGATTAAATGCATTGACCAATGTAGACAAGGTATTTAGCAATTTCCTTAAATAGCCTGATGGTAAGAGTTGAATGGCATTACCAAACCAACCATATATAACAAAGTGTTTTTTTAAATAATATTTTATTTTTTCTCGATTTCATGTAAAGACATTTAAGATTCATTTTTTAAGATTTTGAGTTCTAAATTTTCTCCCCCCCCAGCTCCTCCTCCCTAAGACAGTAAGCAGTTTGATATAGGTAATATATGTGCAATCATGTAAAACATTTCCATTAGTCTTGTGAAAGAAACAGAGCAAAAAAAAAAAATAAAGAAAAAGAAAAATAGTATGCTTTGGTCTTCATTCAGACTGCATTAGTTCTTTTTCTGGAGGTGGATAGCATTTTTCATCATGAGTCCTTTCAAATTGTCTTGGATCATTGTTGAGAGTAGCTAAGTTGATCATCATGCAATATCGATGCATATAACAAAGTGTTAAGAAACTCCTCACTCAGCCTGATGGTATCATAGAGAATTGGCCATGGGATGAAAGGAATGATCCATGCACCACAGCTGGCTGCTGCTTTTTAATGGCCACAAACAATCCCTAGAAGTTGCCTGTGTCCCATCACTTAGTCTTTATCTCATGACCAACACCCCATAATCCTTTCAGGTTGAATGAAGAACTTCACAGTTTGTGGTCAAGCTGTTCAAGTAACTCCTATTTCAATTATCAGTTGTTTAGAAAAACTACTAAATATCTCTTTTATACTTATATTCAATTAATCAATAAGCATCTGCCATGCCCTGTAGGCCAAAAAAAAAAAAAAAAAGAAAAAGTCCCCACCTTCAAGGAGTTTGCATACTATTAAGAGAAACAACATATTACACATACAAGTAAATACAAAATGCATGGGAAGTAAATATAAAGCAAAATTTTTTTTAATTTTAATTTTATTTATTTATTTTTTTTGTGGGGAGGCATTAGCACTTTGGAGAGGAGGTTGGGAATTAGGAAATGACTCAGATAAGACTTGACACTCATACTAAGCCAAAGGACAAACCTTTCTCCTTTAGGTAGAGCTAGAGAAATAGTCTGAGAATACTGGAATATTACTTAAGCCTGATGCCAGAATGATGCACGTACTCTGTCGTTTGATTTTCCTCAACTATTTTTCTGTGTTGCTTTGGGGATGGGGGAAGGATGTAGTACATCAGAAAATGACTATGATATAAAAATAAGACTTCACCAAATAAAAATAATTAGGCCAATAAACTGTACCTAGATTATGCATCCTCAGAAAAATAAATTTAGAAACAGACACACATGGTCCAACTCTACAACAGAGTGAGGCTCAGAGGTTGGCACGTACATGGAAGGGCCCTGAACTGTGAAGGCGCAAGACTCTAGGCCTCAATGCCTATCACTTGCTTTTTTGTTTTTTAATGTTGTCCAGGATTTCATTAGTGTAGGGAATGTCAGGTGAGGAGCCTATGCAGATGTTCTGTAACTTTAAGCTTTAAAGAGTCACATGAGAAGTCACACAAATTGCCCAGAGTCAAACAACTGGTTTGTATCAAAGAGAAAACTTGAACCCAGATCTTTCCAACTCCACTATTAGAGGCTGTTGCTCAGTATGGTAGGAATAATTGTATTCTCACTATATGATGAAATATGTAGGATGTATGTAGTAATATTTAGGGTACTATACAAACATAGAGTATTATTACTGTTGTGTGCTACTTTAGGCAAATACAGAATTCACTTATAGGGGCTCTCATAACCTTTTAATTGTAATGCTATTCAGTTGTTTTTCAGTCCTGTCTGACTCTTTGTGACCCCATTTGGGGTTTTCTTGGTAAAGACACTGGAGTACTTTGCCACTTCCTTCTCTAGCTTATTTTATAGATGAAGAAACTGAGGCAAATGGGGTTAAGTGACTTGCCCAAGGTCACCCAGCTAGTAGGACCTGAGGCCAGATTTGAACTCTGGAAGATGTTTTCCTGACTCCACCTAGCCACTGGTTGTAATAATACCTAACATTTTATATATCACTTTAAAATATTTCATTTGATCCTGGCAAGAATCCTGTGAGATAGGTACTATCATTATTCCCATTTTACAGGTGAGGAAATAGGCAAACAGAGATGACTTTCCCAGGGTCACAACACTAAAAAGTGTCTGAAGTGGGATTCAAACTCAGGTCCTCGTAAATCTAAGGCCATCACTGTAATCTTTATACCACCTGAACTTAGTACGGTCTGTAAAAGCCCATCCCCCTTTTCCTAGGAACCCAGACATTCTTTCTTTATATCTTTTGGCTTGCTGAGGGTCACTCACTCAGCTTGTTGACCATTAAAGAAAGCAAACAAGTTTCAAGGAGAGAAAGTTAGTCCCTCTTAGCTATTTTCCCTCTGTAAATACAGCCCAAGTAGCACACTCTCCCCTCCCCCAAGAGCAATGGGTCTAGACATCTGCTTATTTCATATACAGCATAGGCTAAGGGGCTTCTTTTTGAAATGTTTGCTTGGGGACCCAGTTTTTAATCATAAACAACTAGTCCAACATGTTTACTCAGAGGAGATTTAAGCATAAATACCTTAAATCGTCTTTAAACTGTTACTCTGTTCTAAGAGGCATCATCACTACATACCATTGCCACATCTGTTCTTCTGTTTGCCTTTCCTGCCCCCCCCTCATCTCTCACTCTAGACATCTGCTCTCCCTTAGACCTGCCTTATGCCCATCCCCCTGGGCATGTCAGTTTGTTGAGAGGTCAGCAGCTCCAATTATTCCCCTAGGAGTACACAGGTCAAGCTATTTCCCTGGCAAGCATTGAACGTTGTTAGACCCTACTAAAAGCTGTCAGAATTGATTTGTAAGGTGCTGGCATTTTCATTAGAAATTTTTTAGTAGAGAAATCAGACGGAGACGAAAGATTGGCATTAATCTGATCTCTCTAGCAGCCTGTGAAGAGCAGTTTGCCTTTATGTCCCTGTAGATTTATTAAAGGATCCTTCCCTTCCTAGCTTCTTCACCATGACCTCCGGTAAAACGTTTCTTGCCAAAAAGCAGAAGCAAAATCATCCCATCAATCAGCGGATTTGCATGACAGCTAGAAATAAGATCCCAAACAACTTAAAAAAAAAACCATCACATTGGGGAAGGACTAAGCTAGACTGAGAAGGAGTAGTCAGGGCTATGAAGTACATATTTCTGCTGTACCAAGGTCAGACACTCCCTGATAAGTAAATGCCGCTACTCTCCTATTCTGGAAGCTGTTTGCTAAGGCAGACAGAAAATAAAATTTTTCAATAAAAGGATTGGTTATGCCATTGTATTTTCATGCACTGTATTAATAGGTTCATTAATAAATATGTGCATTTTTTTTTAAAAGAGCAGCTATGAGCACAATCCACATACAAATTTTGTCCTATGTTTGCTTTGTAAAAATGTTTGGAATTGCTAAAATAGTTTTTATAGTAATATGTTACAGCAGTAGGATGAAAATGTTTTATTTTCTGAACACATGATGAAAGGTAAAGACTGCTCCCTTGATTTGAAGATTCAGTCATTCAGCAAACATTTCTTAATAGAATCCAAAAATCTCACTTTCATTTTCCACTGTTATTGGAATATATTGTCCAGAATGAAGTGTGTCTGCCATATTGTTGACTCATTCTTTCATTTTTTTTTTTTGGCTAGGCAATAGGGTTAAGTGACTTGCCCAAGGTCACACAGCTAGTAAGTGTTGTGTGTCTGAGGTCAAATTTGAACTCAGGTCCTCCTGAATCCAGGGCCAGTGCTTTATCCACTGTGCCACCTAGCTGTCCCCTCATCCTTTCATTTTGGAGACTTGTAACTTATCATAGAAAGTTCTGCAAAGTGGGAGGCAGCATGCTATAGGGGAGAGAATATGAAAGTGTAAAGATCTGGATTCAAGTGTTTACCTCTAATTTGTACTAGCTGTGAGACCTTGGGCAAGTCATTTAACCCCTCAATGCCCCCAGGAACTCTTCAAGAATACTAACTGCAGAAGAGTTCCAGTCTATATCTGTGGAAAGAATTTCCACACCTTGGAGGACCAAAAAAATTAAGGAAAATAAAAATAATTCTTCAAGCTATTCAAAAATAAGACTGCATTGATTTTTAAATAGGTAGAATGAATAACAGAAGTAGAATGAATAAGAGAAGTAATCTGAAGAATTAGTATTTTTTTCAAATGTAGGAAGGATGAAATCATGTATGATCACATGAGTATTCTTAAATGAGAAGTTGAATAGGCTGGAAATGACTGAGTTTTGTTTTGTTTTGTTTTTTCAAAATACACCTACTTCTCAAGTTCTTAATTTTCCTGTGTCATGAGTCCCTTGGGCAATCTGGTAAAACCTATGGACCCTTCTCAGAAAAAATGTTTTTAGGTGCATAAAGTAAAATACATAAGATTACAAAGAAAACCAATTATATTAAAATGCAGTTATTGATTTTTTAAAAAAGTTTATAGACTTCATGGTAAGAACCCTTAAATAGATGGTTTTAAAGCCAAAATCTTTGCTCGGCAGTTGTAAGTAAGCTTGCTTTATGTGGAAATTGAGTCTAAAGCACTGTCTCAGATTGGTTGGCACTTTAAGAAAAAATTCAACTTAGCCAATTAGGAAAATTTCTTACCATGCCGTACAATAGTGATTTTTCCATTAAAAGCTTAAAGAAGCAAGACTGCCCCTTCTCTTCACTAAGGAAAAAAATTTCTGAATGATAAAGACAAAAAAAAAAACTTAGACTTCCTTCTTCAAACTCTTGGAAGCAATTTAATATCAAGTTTCCAAAAAATGAATATAGTTTACCATGCTTGTGAATGTTTTAGGACAATCTTCAAGCCCTTATCCAAAACTCACAAAATAAACTCTTCTGGGATGGAATGCAATAATAATTAATTCTATGAGGAAGAACACGTGTGTGTGTGTGTGTGTGTGTGTGTGTGTGTGTGTGTGTGAGAGTATAAGTGGTGTGCTCAAAAAAACATTCATTGGTCCACAGACCTGCCAATTTTCCCTGTACAGTATACAGTTCATGCTGTTAAAAAATGCTGTTTTAAAATAATCAGTGCTGCTAGTTGGTCTGTCCTATCTCAAGCATCATTTCTAAAGACTCTTCCCTCATGTTGGCTTCTTTGTTCAATACCAAATGAATAGTAACAACTGTGAAACAGATGTTAGAAAAGTTGAGGAATCCAAAGTCATGGTAAAATATGGCACCATCAGGAACAAGGCATGTACATGAACCACTCATCTCTGGGCAGGGGTGTTACTAGATTAAAAAACACCTTCTGGATTCCATCACATCTTTTAAAATAGTTTGGAGATCTTTTAAACAGGTCACAGTCAGAAAAATTATTGTTTTCCTGAGTCCAAATGTCATCAAGTCCTTCTGTTAAAATTCTCCTTTAAGGTGATATGAATGGGAACACTCATTGCCCTATTAATACAATTTTTATAAGATGATTTGAGGGGAGGGGGGTTGTTCTCTTATTTGATTTTGATGAAAAACATGTTTTGAAGCCACTGGACTTTGTGGCATGATTCCTCATAAAGTGTTGTCATTTAATTGAATTGGGTATTTTCCAGGAGAATAGACCCAGCAATTCCTGTCTGCTCTCTAGGCAGAAATAAAAAGTTACATTCACAGATTTTCCTTTCCTTTAAATTATTGACAACAATAACAACAAAAACAACAATAATCTAACACTTTTAGCATCTACTATGTGCCAGGCACTGTGCTAAGTGCTTTACAATTATTAACTCATGTGATCCTCACACCAACCCTGGAAAGTAGGTGCTATTATTATCCTCATTTTACAGATGAGGAAACTGAGGGCAAATGGGTTAAGTGACTTGCCCAGGGTCACACAGCTAATAAATTCTGGGGCCAGTTTTAAACTCACTCACTCAATAAACAATTATTAATTGCCTGCTATGTGCCAGGCACATAGCAGTGCTAAGCACTGGGGATACAAAAAGAGGCCAAAGGCAGCCCCTGCCCTCAAAGAGCATACAGTCTAATGAGGAAAATAACATGCAGACAAACATATACAAAGCAAGCTATTTATGGTATAAATGGGAAATAGTCAACAGAGGAAAGGTACTGGAATTAAGAAGGGTTAGAGGGAAGGCCTCCTGTAAAAGGTGGGATTTTAGTTGGGATGTAAAGGAAGCCAGGGAAGTCAGCAATCCTCCCTGTCCAGTGCCCAGTGCTCCATCTACTGTGCCACCTAGCCATCCCTAACAAGTCTTTATTGAGTTGCTAATATACCTAGCCCTGAGATCCAACATCACCAGTACTTCTAATGTTCTGATATGAAAACTTGGAAAAGAATTATGAACTTCACTTTATAATCTATGTCTGGTAAGGATGATGGACTCAATTCACTTTCATAAACATTTAATTAAACATCTGCTCTGTACTCAGCTGGCAGGAAGTACTGTAGCTTCTCTACCTTTTTTCTCTAGTGGTCTGTCTACAATTTGTAGCATCATAGGAAAGGCAAAGCAAGAAAGAGTAGGTTTTCAGGCAAGACATGAAAGGAGTATATCACTAAGCCGGCCAGGGATGGAGAAAAGACGAGAAGGAGAACAGGGTGTATCTAAAAGAAAAGGAAACTGAGCCTAATGGAGAGCCACAGTTTCATGTGCTGTTTTCACTATGTGTGTGGAAATGCTTATTATATCTGGTGTTTGTTAAGTTCAGAATTTTTTAAATTAGAATTTTTTTAACTAAAAAAGGACTAAGAGAAATGTTAACATCCCTCTCCCATGTCTCCCATTGCTAGAGTGCAACTGGTGAAAGCTTCTTGGGTTTGGACATGATGGTGAAGGTGGTGATGGTAATGGGGAGGTAATGGGTAATTCTCAAAATCCCTCAGTAACAGAGAAATCATGCACAAATACACAGGCTAAGAATAGGGGAAATGAGAAAGCAAGAATGACTCAGTTGGAAATAAGATCATAGATTGAGAGCTGGAAGGAATCTTAAATGTAGTAGAGTCCAACCCTTGCCCCCTCCTCCTCACCCTATTTTACAGGCAAGGAAACTAAGGCACAGAGAGGTTCCATGATTTTCCCAGGGTTAGACCACTGGCAAGTGACTGAGGTAGGATTTGAACTCAGGTCCACTGTCCCATCTATTACACTGCTCTTTGTGGAATTGGTGTCCTATGAAGATAATAAGCAGATAAAGTCAAAACTAGTGATCTGGTCTAACCAAAACTTTCCATTCAACCCAGAAAAGATACCATCTGATGAGGTGGTAGGATCCTGGGAAATAATATTTAGAAGTCTTAAGCTTACCATCAGTCTTGTGGATTCTAAGGAGCTTAGACATTTGGGTCTGGGTCTGAGTTTACAAAGCCATTTTTCATCTTCATGCTTCTTGTGTATAGCGGAAAGGAGTATAGATCTAGCCTCATTTGGGCATGTCAAGCCGGGAAAAAGTCATAACTAATGAGAACCTGTCTCAGCAGAATATAGCTCCTAAGTGTCCCCACACCCCTGACCACTACCTCTACTTTACCAGTTTGGAACCCAAGGAAGCAGTGAGCATTCTCATACTCAGTCTGTCACTGAGTCAGTCTATAAACTGTACAGAGCACAGAATGTATCAGGAACTTCAGATTACAAGTTTTGTAGTTAGGACACTCATTAGGCATCTCCTTTGACCAATGGAAACTTTTTTTTTGGTGCACAGGTGCATTGCCTTGGATATAGAGTGGGTAAAGATGGTGTTGTAGCAAGACTTAATTGCTCAGACTCACCCTTCCTCATTGTCTCCTTTAAAAAGTAGCAATAAATTCTAAAAGAAGGGTACCTTCTGTCCTAAAATTAAATGGAATTCATCAAACAATACTGTGTGCAAGGCACTGTGCTAGGCGCGAAGCCAAAACCCAAACAGTCTCTGCCCTCAAAGACCTCACAGGACAGTCTACAAAATTAAGTCACAAAATTAATATGATCAAGTCTGTTTGCACATTAAATAGAGTGGATTCAGGAAAATCTAAATTCGAATCCCACCTCAGACACTTACAAGCTGTGTGGCTCTGGGCAAATCACTTAACCTCTCTCAGTCTCAGTTTTCTCATCTGTAAAATGGAGACACTTTCCATGAGGATCAAATCAGAGAGCATAGGTGAAGGGCTTTGTAAATCCTAAAGCATTAGTTTTATATTCATATATACTAGCTATTTTTCTTTATTATATTGCGTCTTAAATTCAAATTCTTTGTTTTAAGTTTATATCATTCATAATTTATCCTACTACTGCTGAAATTTTTGTTCTTACACAAAGACTTAATACAATTTATTTATAGGTCTGGAAAGAGAGATGATGAGATGGATATTTCATATGATTTGAAGAAGTACCTTTGGTTTTTGGTTCCTGAATTAGATACAAAATGTTATCAGCAGTCACAACCCAAATTCTGGTTTAGTTACTTCATTCATGGACTGGCAATTTCCTCACGATTAAAAAATAACATAAGGGGAGACTAGATGGCACAGTGGATAGATCATCGACCCCGGAGTCAGGAGGACCTGAGTTCAAATCCAGCCTCAGACACATGATACTCACTAGCTGTGTGAACCTGGGCAAGTCACTTAACCTAGATTGCCTAGACAAATAATAATAATAATAATAATAATATAGTACTTAGTGAAATATAGTGATCATGACAAGCAATGCATGATGTCTTGCTTTCACTTTTCACTTCTTTATTTAGCAAAGCATTTATTTCTATCTATTTTTTTTTCCTGTTTCACTGGTTAGGTTAAATATGTCATCCCAATTCCTGCCTACCATGGTTTAAAAAGATCTTTTCCACCCCTGCTATCAACTGCATTTTGATAATCATTTTCCATAGTCTGAATTATTGAAATGACCTATTTGGTCTCCTGCTTCCAGGCTCTTCCTTCTGTCATCTTCCATACAATTATAAAATTGGTATTTAGTGGTTTACTATAAAATACAAATATGCCTATTTGGCATTTAAAGCCTTTCACACTCTGGCTCTCTTCTTTCTAGAGTGATCTCACATTACTCCTCCTCATACACTCTCCATTTAAACGAAACTACATCCTTAATGTTCCCCATATTCAACCTTCCATCTCTCAGTCCCAAGTCTTTGTATAGGTGAGCCACCACATTTTGATCACTCTTCTAACTCACACCTGCCTTCTAGAGTCCCTGACTTCCTTTAAAGGAAACCCTGGGTACCATCTCCTACCTGGACACCAAAGACTTATGCATGGTCCATTCATTTGTAGGCTTCCAAATCACATGATGAAGCATTTCCTGAGTTCTTCCTTTCCCCAATTATTAGTGCTCTCCCAGAACCCCACTTTACTCACTATATTTACTCTCTACATATTGTGTATACTCCTCAGTTCTAGTGCTTTCTCTTTACTAATTATCTCCTTTTTATCCTGTATATAACTTGCTTTGCATATATTTGTTTTCATGTTGTCTCCCCCATTATATTTTAAGCTCCTTGAGGGCAGTGACTATATTTTGTCTCTTTGTATCCTCAGCACTTAGCACAGTGCCTGGCACATAGTAGGCACTCAATAAATATTTATTGCTATAATTTCTACATATTTCACTTACATATTATATATATATATGCTGTATATGTTGTACATGTTATATACATGTCATACACATATACCTCTGTGTATGTGTTTTCTGCCAATAGAATATAAGCACTTTGAGGGCAAAGACTAAAGAGTTCAGAGTCTAGCACAGAGCCTAGCCCTAGCATATAGTATATTCTGCATAAATGCATGTTTAATTGAAAAGAGTCTCTGGGCCTTTCTTCTAACACTTTTTAAAAAAAAAAAAATCACCTAAATTTTCCCCTCTATTTCACTTTGCATAAGTTCATGTAATTCTTTCCATACTTATCTGCATTTTTCATATTTGTTGTTTTTTTTTTTTTACAGTACAGTAATATTCTAGCTAGGTGGCATAGTGACACACTAGACCTAGAGTCAGGAAGATCTGAGTTCAAATCTAGCCTCAGACTTTTATTTGTTCCAACTTTTCCAGCTTTTATTAGCTATGTGACCCTAGGCACATCCTCATGTGTGAGAGGGAGATGATAGTAGCACCTACCTCTTAGGGGTTTTTGTACAAAACATAAAGCACTATAAAAATGCTGCTATTATTATGTTAATGTACCATAATTTGCTTATTCATTCCCTAAACATTGATCATCTACTTTGTTTGCAGTTCTTTGCTACCACAAAAAAAAATGCTGCTCTAAATATTTTGGTGTGTGTAAGGACTTTCTTCTTGTCAATGATATGCTTAGGAGGTATATGCTTAGTAGTCAAAGGTATGATCATTTTAGTCATTTTATTTACATACTTCCAAAATGGTTATACTAATTCATAGCTCCAGCGATAATGCTTACCTTCCTACAGCCCTTCCAAAATTGACTATGCCACCTTTTTTCATCTTCGCCATTTGGGGTGGTGGTGGTATAAAGTGAAACTTCAGGGTTATTTTGAGTTGCATTTCTTATTACTAATGATTTGGATTATTCTCTTATGCAGTTGTTATAACTTACAATTCTTCTTTCAAGAATTATTCATTAGTATCCTATGACCACTTATCTATTGGAGAATATTTTTGGTCATATCTATAAATAAATGTTAGTTGTCCATATATTTTGGATAGCAAACCGATTTTTTTCCCCCAACTTTAGACCGCTTTTCTTCTTAACCCAGATGCATTGATTTTGTTTGGGTTTGCCAATGCTTTTCACTAATCCCCATTTGAGAGCATATGGTATGGAACCTTTTGGGACCAGGCTGCTGCTCCGAAACAGCATGCCTCTAATTTTTAAGTCTCAGTGTAAGTTGGTCATAGCTGCCCAGTGGAGAGTGAGCCTGAGATACTTGGAGGGAACAAAGAGCCTACTCTGTACTGTGGAAAAGGAGCCAAAAATCAGTTTGTATAATCTTGGAAGCAAGAGAAGAGGTGGGAATTTCCTCTCAGCCCCACCCTGTCTGAACATGCAGCTTTGAAGACTCAGTCTTCACTCTTCTGCCCACAAAATGCATTTGTATCAGAGACTCTTAAAACTTAAAGGGATTTGGGAGGATCACCTGGTTTAGCCTCCCCCTTTCTTAAGGGGAACATTTAAAGGTAGGGGTGGGGATGCTAGGATCCCTGAAGCTATTATTGATGGCTGGCCACTTCTGTTTCTTTGCCTTCCCTCCCTCTTCTTCTCCCCGCATTTGTTTTCCGCCTTTTATTCTCCTTTCTCATTGTCTTAGACATACCAGTCATTCTGATCTATATCTTGCCACTAGACCCACATGGCTGGTGACTTTGCACAGCCTTCCTTCACTTAAATCCAATTTACTTACACGTCATACATGCATCACCTCCGTGATGTCATGGTCCTCTTCGAGAATGAAGGCCAAACAACAACACCAACAGACATACCACAGTACCCCGTAGACAACATCTTACCCAGCTCATAGCATTCAGGAGTTTGACCCCTGGTCCCAAATCCTGAAGCTAAAAGTTTGTTTCTTTTGTTTTTGAAAACCTATTGAATTGGAAATCTACAATATCCAGTACAATACAATACAATACAATACAATAATCCAGTCTAGTGTCTTGTGACTCTGGTCATAAAGACGGGTCCTCTATTTAGCCAACTGAAAAGACGGGTCCTCTATTTAGCCAACTGAAGTTTATTTCTCCTTTTTAAACTGGAGCCCACTTCCTCTTTATTTTTGTTTACTTAAATACTTCAAAAGAGCTGTTGTTTCATCAGATTGGGTAAATCCTGTAAACCTTAGTGGTGATGTCCATAAGATATTTTGATCAAATAATAATTTATTTTTTATTTTTTATTTTTAGGCAATTGGGGTTAAATGACTTGCCCAGGATCACACAGCTAGTAAGTGTCAAGTGTTTGGTCTGAGGCCGCATTTGAACTCAGGTCTTCCTGACTTGAGGGCCAGTGCTCTATCCACTGCGCCACCTAGCTGCCCCTGATCACATAATAATTAATGATAATAATAGTAGTAAAACTTTTTGATAGCCTGACTTCTAGTACTGAGCTCCTGCGTACTTAGCTAATCCTCATATGATCAATCAACTAACAAGTATTTTATTAAGGTCCTACTATGTACAAGGCATTAGGGATACAAAAGACCAAGATGAAGTAGTGCTTGCCCTCAAGTAGGTATACTCCGAGGGGCAGCTAGGTGGCACAGTAGATAGAGCACCAGCCCTGGAGTCAGGAGGACCTGAGTTCGAATCCAGCCTCAGACACATAACACTCACTAGCTGTGTGACTCTGGGCAAGTCATTTAACCCCAATTGCCTAACCAAAAAAAAAAGATACACTCTGGGGAAATCAACATGTATGCAAGAGAGTTTATGTAAAAAGTAAATATAAGGTAATTTTTCTGGGGGGGGGAATCACTTGTAACTGGGGAGTTCAGGAAAGACTTCTTGCTGTAGGTGGCACAAGTTGACTTTGAGGGAAGTTAGGGATTCTAAAGGGCAGAGGTAAAGAGGGATTGAATTCCAGGCTTGGGGCAGATTGGGCAAAGGCAGAGATAGGAGACAGAATGTCTCATATGAAGAAAAACAAATTGGCCAGTTTGGCTGATCAGAGAGTGCAAGAAAAGGGGTAACATGTAATATGCCCAGAAAGGTAGAATGGAGCCAGATTGGAAAGGGCCTTTAACACCCAAGAGAGCAGTTTGTATTTGTCCCGGATTGACAAGGTCAGTGAATCTTCACTCTATGCTTGTTCCAGATGTGTTGAACTGACCATATTAGACCTAGGCATAGGGACCCACTTCCAGACCATGGTGAAGCTTCATAATGAATTTTAGTAGGGAGTGAAGTAGAACAGGTATTCTTGTTCTTGGTATGTTTGTATACGTACCATGCTTGTTTTGTGTTGTTCTGGGTACTCTTTCACCTTTCTTTCATTTTTTTTTTGTTTTAATTTAAGTAGAGATTCCCCCTGTGGCTAGAAATACACTTGAGGAAGTTTTCTGATCTTTTCCTTCCACCTCCTCACCTCTAAGCTATCATCCTTTGGTAAATACTAATGTGGGGTTCATAAAACTTTTACCACCAAAAGCCCTTACTTCTAGAAATCTATTTTAAATAACTGACTCTTCCTGCCTTTTTTTCCTTTGATTTGTGGCTTGTCTTTCCCCAACCCCACCCCATCCCAACCATTCTTCCTTCCCAATTTTCAGTCCTTCTTCCTGTTCTGCCAAGCCTGACACTGCAGTGGTCAGCAGCGGATAATTCAGGTCTTTTGCTGGTCAGCATTGAGAAATAATGTTTTAGTCCACTATCATCCCTGCAAATGGGACTACACTTTAACAATCTCAGAAAAGGAAAATTTCTTCTATTTTTAAAGACCCTTTGAGTGGATTCTAGACCCTATCCAATGGACTTTCTTTCTCTTTTAAAACAGGTTTTTTGTTGTTTTTTTGGGGGGGGGCTGGGCAATGGGGTTAAGTGACTTGCCCAGGGTCCCACAGCTAGTACGTGTTATGTGTCTGAGGCCGTATTTGAACTCAGGCCCTCCTGAATCCAGGGCCGGTGCTCTATCCACTGTGCCACCTAGCTGCCCCTCCAATGGGCTTTCTTGAATAGGGGGTGGGCATGGTCAGACCCGTGCTTTAGGAAGATCACTGATACTGAATATTGAAGTAGAAAGGGGAAACTTGAGGGGAGACCAGCCAGTAGAGGCAATAGTGTAGACATGAGGGGACGAGGGATTGAGCCAGCATGGTAATAGTGTCAGAAGAGAGAAGAGAGACATGAGACATATTATAAATACCAGGCCTGGGCAAATGATTAGCTATGGGAGGTGAGAGAGAGTAGGAGAGTGAATGAGAGAGGGGTTAAAGATGACATCTAGATTGTAAGCCTCAATGACTAGGAAAATGGTGGTACCTTCAATAGCAGTAAGGCACTTGGGAAAAGGGGGAAGGGTGGGGACTGGGAAATGACTCCTTAGAATTTAGTTTTGGATAAGTTGGGTTTAAGATGTCTATAGGACATATAGTTCAAGATGTCCAATGGGCAGTTGGAGATGTGAGTCTGGAGATCAGGAGAGAGATTGAGGCTGGACAGATATGTCTGAGAATTATCAAGTAAAAGATAGTATAGAGATAGTATAGATAGGACAGAGCTTTGTTGTTGTTGTTCTTATTGGGTCATTTAAGTCACGTCCAATTCTTTGTGAATTGAGGTTTTCTTGGCAAAGATACTGGAGTGTTTTGCCATTTCCTTCTCCAGCTCATTTTACAGATGAGGAAACTGAGGCAAAACAGGGCTAAGTGACTTGCCCACACAGGGTCACATAACTAGTAAGTATCTGAGGCTGGATTTGAACACATGAAGATGAGTCTTCCTGAGTCCAAGTCCAGTGCTATATCCACTGAACCACCCAGATGCCCAGGACAGAGCCTTGAGGGTATGCCTATTGTTAGCTGGTATGACTTGAATGAAGAGCCATGCATGGATGAAGATTCAGCAAAGGGGACTGATTTCCTAGAGAAATGGTAGGTGAAGGGTGGTAAAATTAGGAGAAAACTCAAACAGCATGAACATATGTAATAGATCCCTTTCCCACACCCTCTTCCACATTCCCTTGTAATCCATCTGGAGAACATTTTAAACTACTCAACTACCTCTGTAGCTAAGGTTAAGTCTCCAAAAGTGAAAGTTCTGGCAGGCTTTAGTTGACCTGGAACTAGCTTGCTCCCCACTCCCTGTACCACCATCCAAAGCATGCCTTGCTAATGTTTCAGCTATTGTTATTTTTTCCTCTTTCTTTGTTACTAAATTTTCCCTCTCTCTCACGCCCTTCCCTCCAGGGAATTATGGGGTGGGGTAGTTATAATGGTGGTCTTGTGAAAGTAAGAAGAAAAAAAAGGAGAAATCATCAGTGTCTCCTATCCAGAGCCTAGGCAAATAATGACATCTGCCTCTCACTGCCTCTTTTCCTCCATCCTCCATCATAGCTCAGTCTCCTTTCCCTCCAGCACTCATCCACTACCTTGAGAACCACCCTGACTGGTGAGTGTTCCCCTTTATCTTGTGTCACCTCTCTGCCATCTTCTTCAAACTCTTCTGCCAAGCCTGTTTTTCCTACCCTCCTTCTTTTCAGCTCCCCATTATATATTGTCTTCTCCCATCAGAATTTAAGTCCTTAAAGGGTAAGAACTTTTTTTACTTGCTGCTCTTAGGGGTATACCTATTCATATATCCCCAAGGCTCTGTCCTGGGCATCTGTGTGGTGCAGCGGATATAGCACTAGGCTGGGAATCATCTTCATGAATTTAGATCCAGCTTCAGACACTTAACTAGCTCTGTGACCCTGGGCAAGTCACTTAGCCCTGTTTGCCTCAGTTCCTTCATCTATAAAATGAGCTGGAGAAGGAAATGGCAAACCACTCCATTATCCTTGCAAAGAAAACCTCAAGTACCTCTTAGTAAATGTTTAATAAATGCTTTCTTTCCCTTCCTAAATTCCAGTGGCTCTTTATTGCTTCCAAAATAAAATATAAAATCTTCTGTCTGGCACTTTGGCTTCTTCACAATCTGGCCTATTCCTATCTTTACAGTCTTCTTACATTGTACTACCCTCCATATGCTGTATAATCTGGCTGCACTGGCCTATACTGGATGTGTTCCTTCCACACATCCCTCCATTTCTAGACACTTGGCCTTTTCACACTAGCTATCCCCCATACCTGGAATGCTCCTCCTTCTCACTTCAGATTCCTGGTTACCTGCTTTCCTTCAAAATTCAGCTCAAATCCCACCTTCTGCATTTTCTTGTATCCTTTCCTACCTCCAGTTCTTTCTGAGATTTATCTTCCATTTACACAGTATATATCTTATATGACATGGTTATTTGTGTAAGGAAGGTTGTGCAACAGGGATCTGGAAAACGTGCAAAACACCTGGGACAGTATCTCCACATGCAGGAGAATTATGAAGACAGGTAAGGGAAATGCCTAGAAGAGACTGACTGTGGAGCATGAGTAGACATTCAGTAACTGGTTCCATTTGGCTAACTAACCAAGAAAAGATCTCCATCCCATACAAGGGGAAATTCATTGAAATTTCTAGGGAAGTAATTTGGAAATGAGGGACATGTTGAGAAGCTAGCTTCCCCTACATTTCTACAGCTTCTAAAGGGAGAGCTTTCTTTAAAAAAAAAAAAATGAATATAGTTGCACAGAGAATTCATTGATCAGTTTAAATCTGAAAAAAACACAGAAGGTGAAATCCAGGACAAATAATGGAGTATGGTATGAAGGCATGGCATGATGTAGGTTAAAGCTTTGGACGACCTGAGGTTGGCTGTGAATGCTAAAGATGATAACTCTGTCCCTGTCTCACTCAACAAATACTTATTGACTAACTGCAGTTTTCTTACAATTTATTCCTCTCCATGCACTCTGTAATTCAGATACACTGGCCTACTAGCTTTTCTTCAAACATTGTAGGAAATATTTCATGATTTTTCCTTTTTTCTGTACTCCTCCTAACTCCTCTCTGAGATTGCCTGGTCTATATCTTTTACACACAATTATTTACATATTGTCTCCCTTATTAGAATGTGAACTTAAATACTTTTTGACTGAGTGACTGATTCTAGAAAAACTCTCAGCAAGGCAGCACAGTCTATGTTGGGCTAACAGCTCAAATTGTTAACTATTGTCCTGAATTTGAGCTGAAACATGCTTCTTTCTAACTTCCCATTTACTTCTAGGTTTGTCATATGGGGATTAAAAAAAAACCCAAGTCTAATTCCTCTTCCATAATATTTCTAGACAGTTATCATGTTTGTCTTAAGTTTTCTCCAGGTAAATATCCGCAGGTCCTTTAATTAAATGTTATATATAGCACAATTTTAAAAACTTTCACCACCCTCACTGCCTTCCTCTGGACATACTTGTGTATAGCTTATCTATATCCTTTTAAAATGTAGTGCAGAGAACTGAGCATGGTATTTCAGATGTAGTCTGGCTGAGAAAGAATACAGTAGGATTATCATGTTGCTCACTTTGGACTCTATCCTTCTCTTCATTCAGCCTCAGCTTGCTTCTTAGCCTTTGGCAACCATGTCACTCTGTTGACTCATTTTGAACTTGCAATCCATTAAAAACCCCAAGATCCTATTTATAAATTGTTGTCTAGCCTTCCTCCTCTATCCTGTACTTCTGCATTTGATTTCTTTAAGCCCAAGTGCAAGACTTAACACGTGTGTCCATTAAATGTCATTTTATTAGATTCCACCCATTTGTTCTAGTCTCTTGAGATCTTTTGGGATTCTGCATGTCATCCAAAATATTAGCTATCCCTTCCAGCTTTGTGTTATCAGCAATATTTAATTATGACATTCATGTCATTGATTTTTTTTTTAAATGCTATGGTCAGATCTTTGAGGTACCCCACTAGAGACTTCTCTCCACGTTGACACTGATCCAGTCATGGCTGCTCTTTAGATCAGTCATTCAACCTTTACTATTATCTAGTGTACATCTCTTTATTTTGCTAATAGAGTTGGGTAGATTCTTTTTTTCCCTCTAGTTCTACCTTGGCTATATGCTTCTGTGTGTGTGTGTGTCTCTGTGTGTGTGTGTGTGTGTTGTTGTTGTTGTTGACAAAAAACGTTCATAGGTCCACAAACCTACCAATTTTGCCTGTACGGTATCAAGTTCATACTGTTAAAAAGTGCTGTTTCAAAATAATCAGCACTGCTAGTGGGAGAAAGAGAGAATGGTTGCTTTGGACTTAAAATGTTTTTGCAGTGTAGCATCTCCCAGCACAGAAACTGCCTTTACCAACATAGATCACAACTCATCTGCACAAAAGACAACTGTAAAAGACTTTTTCAAATTCAGACATACTTTAAAAAATTCTCCTGGTCTATCTAATGACTAAAGTAGTCAAAAAGGAAATGAGCTTTGTCTGAAGTCATGTTGGCTCTTAGTTATTACCACTTCCCTTTCTAAATGCACGGAAACCATTCCTTTAATAGTACATTATAGAATTCCACTAGAAATTCAAATAAAGCTCACTGGCCTATAATTTGAAGATGATGCCCTCTTCCTTTTTTAAAAAATTGGGGTAACATGTTGATTTCCAGTCTTATGACACCTCTCCCTTTCACCATCTTTCACTGAAAGCAACTAAGCAATTACATCTTCCAGCTCATTCAGTACTTGAGCACAGGCTGGGAGCTAAGTATCCTCTTACCATCTCCTCTCTTTTCTTGGGTTTCTGCTGCATTAGTCATTTTTGTTTTATGCTTCCCACTCAAAATAGCCTCCTCTCTGGCAGAGAAATCAGAGATGAGTACTTGCAAAGTATTTTCTTCTCTTAGATCTTACTCTTGCCTCCAATATGGCTTTAAAAAAAATGGGGGCAGCTAGGTGGCATGGTAGATAGAGCACTGGATCAGGAGGACCTGAGTTCAAATCCTGCCTCAGACACTTGACTCTTACTAGCTGTGTGACCTTGGGTAAGTCACTTAACCCCATTGCTTAGCCAAAAAAAAAAAAACAATTAAAACTATTTAGAAGTGAAAATGACATAAAAACAAAAGAAAACAACAGAATCTTTAGGGTTCTTTGCCAATTTGAGCTCATCCAAAGTTTTAGCTTATGTCATGCATTGCCTTTCTGTAATAATCTGTAATTTGTCTTGGATTCCATCTTCTGTGTCTTTTTCAATCTAAATTGATCAATGAATTTTCTATGTATCCACATTCCTTTTTTTAGACAGCTCCCCCTTTTCTTCCTCTTCAGAACTTTCCATCCCTCTTTAATCAATTTCCTGAGTAGTATTTTAGGTCATAAGATGTTACCTATCCTTCTTCTGAGTCTTTTGCCTCTGGGAGACACTCCAGACTATTTTTTTTTTTGAGGCAATCAGGGTTAAGTGATTTGCCCAGGGTCACACAGCTCAGTCAGTGGCTATATTGGATCTCAGGTCCTCCTGACTCCAGGGCCAGTGCTCTGTACACTGTGCCCCATAGCTGCCCCCATAGGATCTTAGCTATAGAGCTTGGAAGGGATCTTGAAGGTCAGTAGAGTCCAAACTCCTCATTTTACAGATGAAGAACTGAGGCTATTTCCTCCAGATCCTGCAGGTAGTGAGTGGCAGATCCTCTGGCTCTAAATCCAGCACACTTTTCTTTCTTCCTTTCTTCTTCCGTCCTTCCTTCCTTCCTTTCTTTCTTTGAAGCAAATTCATTTATTTATTGTATTTCATATGTGAATATAGTACCTATGGTAAACTCAAGAATTTATTTCCTTTTATATTGAATGGAGGGGGGGTGCAGAAAAGTTTACTGAAAAGTCAAAAGGGCCGTGGACATTTTAAAAGGTTGGGAACCCCTACAGGAAGTCATGTCATTCACAGCCATGACTCATAAATATAATTCAGGGGGAGATACTGGATCATCTTCCCCATAAATAGCAAGGAAAACATGAAAGAATTTGTGTCCAGCATCTTCTGGCCAGACTCAGAATATCATTGGGGAATGAGAAGCACACCACATTGGTCATCAACAGACTGAGATTAGATCCTAGTTTTACCACCTTCTGTGTGGCCTTAGACAACTGGCTTACCCTCTCTGGGTCTTTGTTTCTTCCTCTGCACCAGGGGTCCAGTAAAGTCCAGCCTGCAGGCCAAATCCCTTGTCTGTTTTTGTATGGCATTTCAGATAAGAATGCTGGTTTGTTTTGTTTTGTTTTTCACATTGTTAAATAGAAGACTTGGCCCTTGGGCTCTAGTTTACTGACCTTCCAGCACACCGTTCACCCTATAACACTGCCTTGTAGGCCTTACCTCTCTACTGTTTTGCTCTCTAAAATGAAGTGGTCTTTTTCTTTCAATAATAATAAAGATAATGTTAATTAAGCACCCTACTATGTGCCAGTGCTTGCACTAAACATGTTACAAATATTTTCTCATTTGTGACTCACAACAACCTGAGAGATACTATTACCATCCCTGTTTTACAGCTGGGGAAACTGAGACAAACAAAATAACTTTGACCGAGGTCAATCAGTTAGTAAATATCTGAGTCCAAATTTGAACCAGAGTCTTGCCCTTACCAAGCCAAGCACCTAGCTGACTCTAATGTCTAGATTATTTCTATTGCAGTAACTTCAGGAATAGGGGAAACCCAATTACTAAGCGATTCACCTAGAAATGCTCATGACTTAATGTTACTTCTAGGGTGGTATCTTAAAAGAGTACTTGGGGTGCCTTCCCAGTTCTTAACCAAAAAGGGATTTCTATTTTTGTTTTTCTGTTTTTGTTTTTTTGGTGAGGCAATTGGGGTTAAGTGACTTGCCCAAGGTCACACAGCTAGTACGTGTCAAGTGTTTGGTCTGAGACTGGATTTGAACTCAGGTCCTCCTGACTTCAGGGCTGGTGCTCTATCCAAAAAGGGATTTCTAATGGGAAATTTCAACCTCAAGCCTTGTAGTGAGAGGGCTTCCTAGAGGCTTGCCTATTCATAGTGTGAGGCTGGCTTCTTATGTGTCTGCTTAAGTTTCAAAATATCGAATAACTTTCAGTGTACTCCTCCCTTTAAATGCATGGTGCCATTTTCAGAGTACCAATTTTGAGAGAACTACATTTATTTGTTCACAGATTAATGAGATCTGATTCAAACAGATTGATTCATGAAAATTTTCCTATGTTTCTCTGATTTCTTGAGGCTAATTTGTAATTTTGATCTTGACTGGTAAAGGAAGAGACAGATATTCAAAGTTTGATCCACTTGACAAACCATACAAAAAACATTGGATCATTTTCAAACTTTTTGATCACAAGAGCACTTCACACTTAAAAGTTGAGAATCTCCCCTCCCCCCAATAGCTTTTGTTTATATTGATTATATCTATAGATATCTACTGTATTCAAAATTAAAATGTCATCATTGTATTTTTTTTTTGAGGCAATTGGAGTTAAGTGACTTGCCCAAGGTCACTGACTCCAGAGCCAGTGTTCTATCTACTGGGCTACCTAGCTGCCTGTCATTGTAGTATTATGAAAGTAGATTAAACCTCACAGACTCCCTGAAAATGTTTCTGAGACTTCTAGATTGTACTTTATGAACTGCTGATCTACAGAGAGAAAAATGAAAAGTAAAAATCAATGGGAATTAAAAAAAGAAAAGTTAATTGAAAGTAAGAGACTTCATTTTATTTAGGTTAGTTTGGGAAGGATTCTTACATATGGTAAAATTTGAAAAGGACATAGTTTGATGAACTAGATTGCTATTTTCAAATACTTGAAGGGTTATAACATGGAAAGTAGATTAGGCTTATTTTGTTTAGCCTTAGAAAGCAGAACTAGGACCAGGGTTTGGAAGTTATAGAGGGGCAGGTATCAGCTCAGCTTAAGGAAAAATCTTAAGCAAAATCCTTTGTAGGCATATTTTAACTAAATAGGCAGACCACCTCAATAAAGTCAATCACACAAATTTTTTGGTTTCCTAGTACGTATAAAAGTTATGTTTACATAGTCTATGAAGTGTGCAGTAGTAGTATGTCTAAAAAATAATGTTCATACATACCTTACTTAAAAAATAACATACTCTGACCCTTTAATGAGTCATCATCTTTTTGCCGATGGAGGGTCACACCTAGAGGTTGATGGCTCCTGACTGATCAGGGTGGTGGTTGCTGAAGGTTTGGGTGGCTGTGGCAATTTCTTAAAAGAAGACAACAATGAAATTTGCCTCATTGATTTCACTTGAACACTTGGAGGCTATTGTAGGGTTATTAATTGGCCTAATTTTGTGTCTCAGGGAATAGGAAGCCCTGAAGAGAGGGTGAGAGAAGCTACTAGTCCTTGGAGCAGTCAGAACAAACACATTTATAAAGTTCACCACCTTATGTGGGAGCTGTTTGTGGCACTCCAAAATTACAACAGTAACATCAAAGATCACTGATTACAGATCACCATAACAGATAATAATAGTGAAAAAGTTTGAAATATTGTGAGAATTACCAAAATGTGGCACGGAGACATGATGTGAGCACATGCTGTTGAGAAAACAATGCCAACAGACTTGCTTGATTCAGGGTTGCCACAAACCTTCAATTAAAAAAAAAAACTCACAGTATCTGCACAGTACAGTACAGAGATAATAAACACAAAAGAAGGAGGTATGCCTATGAGGAGAAGGTGGAGAGAGAAACCCCCTCCCACAAAAATGTTTATGCATGCGTCTAAGCTTGAAGGGGAAGAAATACACATGATCTTCAAGTGGAAAACTAATTTTGCACTTGAATAATCATATATCATCTAACGTCCCAAATTAGAACATATGTCAGTAATAATTGGTTTCTTCAACAGTCTTTCGTTATCCATCAATCAACAAATATTTTTGTTAAGAGGCTGAGCAAGAAATCTCATTAAGGGCTAGACTCAGAGTCAGAGAAGCAAGGGAGGTGAGCCAGGGAGAGAGTAGAAGAAAATAGCAATTGTGTCCTGATTCCAAGGATCTCCTCCTGTTCAATCCTCCCTTTACCCCTCTCCCCACCCCCACCCCTCACCTCCAACCCAGTGCCTTCAAGACCATCACAAGGTGTTTCAGTGCTCTTTTGGTCTCCGTGTAGAGAGATACACAGTATTTCCTAGAGTTTCAGTGAATTTCCCTGCACTTTTCTATGTGTGACACCTTCCCAACCCCACCCCTTTCATTGTGTCAAAAAGACAGTGTTTAATTGGGAAGAATGATTTTCGCTCCTTCAGGTCTATGTATGGGGTTTATATGTGGAGTCAGCAGTCATTATAATAATTGTAAAAGTGCTTAACACAGTGCTTGGTATATATTAAGCATTGTATAAATGTTATCTATCATCATCATCATCATCATTTGGGAATGGGTTGGAGAGTATTTCATACTGGATTCAATCCTTTGTTTTAACTAGTTCTATTTCATTAAGTACCTTAACTCTTGGTCATCTGGGTTGTCTTAACTGTAAAACAACAACAACAGTAACAAATAAGCAAACATAGGTAGGCACTCATAAGCTATGGGTTTCATTAGAATAATCAGACATTTCTGTGGATCTGTGTATAGTCAAGACACGGTCACATCCAAGGACCTTATGCTGTGTTTGGGGAAGATTGTCTGGATGTGTGTGTTTGGTTGTTCCAGCATTTCAGGGACTCATTGAAGATTTTTCTTCTGGTAAGTTTTATTTTTAGGCTGTAAGAGCAAGTGATGTTTTCCAGTATGACTTTTCTAGACTATATCAGCTTATTTAAGAATAACTATTATTCTCTTGAAGTTGTTGCTCTTATTTGATGAAGTGACACTGGTGAGTTGCTGTTGCACTTTGCATATGGGCATATTGGGATAGACAGCAAATAGAGTATTCAATTATTGGAACATTTTTTTCAAGATAGCAGGGTTGAACCTTTATCAAAGACTGCTGATTTGGGGGGAACACTACAATGTAAAGATAACACTATTTAAAGTACTTAATGCAATGTTGAAGGCACTTTGTGGAAATATCAAAACTATCTAAGGCAAGGAGGGAAGTTTAACTGTTTTTGTTTCATGGACTCCTTTGACAGTATAAGGATGCCTATGGATCCCTTCTCAGAAAAGGCTTTTTAAATGCACAAAGTAAAATAATTAGGGTTATGTTAGTATGCCTTCACAGCTAGACAATGAGGTTCTTAATAGGTAGACATTTAGGGAAGTGGATAGAGCAGTAGGCCTAGAGTCAAGAAAACCTGAGATCCTTTCCAGTCTCACACACTTAAGAGCTGTATAACCTTGAGGAACTCACTTAACCCCTGTTTTCTTTGGTTTCCTCAAGTGTGAAATGGGGGTAATAACAGCACCTACTTCACAAGGTTGTGAGGATTAAATGAGATAATAATTGTAAAGTGCTTAGTTAGCACAGTACTGGGCACATAGTTAACCTTATATAAATTTTAGCTATTATTATTATTATTGTTATGTGACCCTGGGGAAGTCACTTAAACTCTGCCTCAGTTTCCTCAAATGTTAATTTTTATTATTATTTTTGTGTCTGACTCTGGAGAGTCACTTAACTGCTATTTGCCTCAGTTTTCTCAGCTGTAACACTCGGATAATAATAGCAACTACCTCTCAAGAGCTGTTGGTGGAGTTGGTGTGAGGAACAAAAGAGACAATATTTGTAAAGCACTTAGTACTGGGCCTGGCACATAGTAAGTGCTTAATAAATTCTTCCTTCCTTCTTTCCTTGTCTCCTTGTTCCCTAACACTTTGCTGCCCTGTCCCTCCTCTTCAAAGAGATCACAATCTCCTAGCAAAGATAAAACATACAACAGAGTACTAGAGAATACATTGTGTGCGTAGGAGAGATACAACATGCTGCTAGCTATCTGAGTCTTTAAAGATTAGTTCCCCATGAAGAGATAAGGAAAAGCTTCATCTTGAGAAGACAATTAGGATTCCACTAGATGAAAATTGGAGGAGAAAAGACTATATTCCAAGCATAGGCTATTGCTTGAGCAAATGCCTGTAGGCAGGTGGGGCCGAGGTAAATTCAGAGAAGGTTAAGTCCAGGCAGCAGCAAGGCAGAGGACATAAATGAGAGATGTATAAGACAAGACTGGAAGTAGCTTGTGCAGGGCTTTGAACGGCAGGTCAAGGAAACATTCTTTATTTCCTAAGTGATGGGGAGCAAGTGGAAGTTGTGAACAGGTGGCAAAAAATATCAAGCTTCTGTTTTGGGAAGCTTGTTCTGACAACTGCGGATAGGACTGAACATGTGGCAGTATATCTCATAAGAATGAAACATGGAGGTAAAACTTCTGGCAGAGACGAATAACTATTTACTTAAATAGTTTATTTGTAGATCCTATATTGGAAGGGAGATATACTAGACCTGATGTTGAGTAATGACTTGGCATTGGGATATATGTGTGATATATGACTCTTTATATAATATAATATATAATAAGATCCAACATTTTGGTGGGAAAGGGAAACCCAAAGAAGTCTATCTTGTGGTTCCTCAACTTTAGAAGGGGGGAAATTATAACAGAATTAAATCAATGAATCAGAAAAATTGGAAGGAAGAGTTTAAATAGTAAGTAACTTACAAGAAGTCTGGAGGCTATTTTAAAATATCTATTGGATACTTAAGTATGCTGCAGGCCCCGCACCCCCCCCGCCCAACTGGGTATTAATAAAGCTAAACAAACTCCATAATCTTCCATGATGAGTTGTGATACTTGGTTAACTATTGAAGTAAAAAAAGTTACTATGAAATACACTCTGAAAGGAGAGTAAATCAAACTCAAAGAAATGGAAAGATTGTCTTAACAGGGGAAAAGAGGAAGCTCACCTTGGTTTGCAAATAGAGTAAAAAATATTTTGAGAAATAACTAGCAAGGAAGGATGAACATCATCTGTTATCTGTATGGGTTCTTATCCTAGGGTGCAAACCTTTTTTTTTTTCTTTTTTTTTCTTTTGGAGGCAATGGAGGTTAAGTGACTTGCCCAGGGTCACAGTGCTAGCTAGTAAATGTCTGAGGTCAGATTTGAACTCAAGTCCTCCTAACTATAGAGCTGGTGCTCTATCCACTGTGCCTCAGACACTTACTGCCTGTGAGACCCCATTCTTGGGGCAGCTGGGTGGCACAGTGGATAGAGCACCAGATGAGTCTTCCTGAGTCCAAGCCAGGCACTCTATCCACTGCACCAAACCTTTTTCTTAAAAAATATTTTGATAATTATTTTTCAACATAATTTATTACCTTTGCAATTCTATTTTATTTTTTGTGTTTTAAAAACATTCTGGGGGCATCTAGGTGGTGCAGTGGATAGAGCACTGGCCCTGGAGTCAGGAGGACCTGAGTTCAAATCCAGCCTCAGACACAACACTCACTAGCTATGTGACTCTGGGCAAGTCACTTAACCCCAATTATCTCACCAAAAACAAACAAACAAAAAAAAAAAACAAAAAAAACCCCAACAACATTCTGAGAAAGGGTCCATTGGTTTCATCACACAGGCATCGGGGTCTAGGACACACAAAAATGGTAAGAACCCCTGATCTAGAGAATCTCAAATGGGACCACTCATTAACCAGGATACACTCAAGAATGCAAAAGAATACAAAGTATATGTAAAATTGTACGTTGGGCAGTTAATTCATTCTTTGCCTCAGGTGTCTTCATTTGTACCTGACTTTTGAACAATTAAATAATTGTAAATGAGGGATTAATGGTTTCATTCATGTACTCCTTCTGGGACTTTAAACAATCTGCATGCACAATGGAGAATAGTCTATAAATGCTGTACGTGAAGATTACCATAGACAATAGATTTAGAGCTAGAAGAAACCTTAGAAACTATTGAGTTCTTCTGTTTTTTTGTGTTGTTGTTTAGTTGTTTTTCAGTCATGTCTGATTCTTCCTGACCCCATTTGTTGTCTTGGAATTATCTTGGTAAAGATACTGGAGTGGTTTTCCATTTCCTTCTTCAGCTCATTTGACAGATGAGGAAACTGAGGCAAATAAGGTTAAGTGACTTGCCTAGGGTGTCTGAGACCTGACTGGAACTTATGAAGATAAGTCTTCTTGACTTCAAGCCTGCACCACATAGCTGCCCCTGTTGAGTTTGCTGCCTCCCCCACCTCATTTTTATAGATCAGGAAATTGAGGCACAGATTGATTGAGGCACTTAGCATTAGTGCCTGGCACATAGCATTAGTGCCTGGCACATAGTAGAGACTTAATAAATGCTTGTTGACTTGACTAGACTTAAGTGGTTTGCCAGGGTCACGCAGCTTATGTCTGAGACAGGATTTGAACCCAGGTTTTCCTTATACCAAGTCCAGTGTCCTACCTATTCCCCCATTCTTCTGGGATATTATCATCACTTTCTAGATGCCTGGAGGCAAGTTGTGACCAACATATCTTCTATTTGGACTTTATGTTGAGGACAAATACAGCTTATATCAAAACATTGGGGGTTGCTTGATGACCAGCACTCTCTTGTATCCACATAAACAGATTATGTTGATGCTGAAACCATGGTATTCATCCTATGAACATGTTCTGTATGCTGAGTTAGTAAATGATTCTGCTTAAAAGGAGTCTTTATCAAAATATTTAAGGGGAAGTTAAAGCAAATCTTATCCATAAATCCAGATGAACAAAAAACAAATTGAAAGAACATTTATTTAGTAGGGCTGACACTATATTAGGCATTAAAGGAAAAAAATCTTGATAATGGTAGTTCATTCATATAATACTTCAAAATTTACAAAGCATTTCATGATGCCCATTTAACTGAATTAAGTGCCTTGGGTCCCATAAGTAAGGAAGTAAGCTTAGCTCTGTATCAGGAAATTTGAACGCAAGTGTTCCTGAGTCTATCTAGCAGGCTTGCCACTTGGTCACTATGACCTCCAAGAAAATAGAAAAAATTGGCTATAAGACATTTTTTAAAAGAATGTGATAAATGTATGAAAGGACAAAGTACTCTGAAAATTCAGAGTAGGGAAAGACAATAACAATAGCTCAAGTCTATAGCATTTTAGGTGCCATAGAATTTACAATGTTTTACATATACCAGTTCATTCAATCCTTACGATAAAACTGTGAGGTGGAGGGTGCTTTTTTTTTTAAAATAGATGACGATATTGAAGTTTAGAAAGTGACTTGTCTAGGGCCACACAGCCAGGAGTCTGAAATAGCTTTTGAACTCAGAACTCTGTTACTCCACAGCTAGCTAGTATTCCGCCTACAACCTGTGTCAAAATATAGACAAATGTCTCCTCTATAAATGACAGCAACTAATCAATACCTGCCCTCAATCTCCTTATTGTGGGCATGAAGAAACTCTGCACTATCTTTCAAGAAATTTCAAACCTCTCCTCTCCCTCCCAGCTCGAGAATCCAGATATTCATGGCCTACATTAAGAAGTCATCTCCCCAGGATTTTACAGTGACAAACAATGGCCTTCTTATAGGGACTTCCCACCCCCATCTAACCGGTCTCCAAGGCTTCAACAGAGAACTTTGAAACTGGATTTTACTTTAGACAGAGGATGCCCTGAGAGCTCATTTACAGATTTTGTGCTCATTCCACAGTGGTGAAAGAACGGACTGTTCTGTACTTGAACTATGAGAGTATTTAGAAGAACCTCAGTCAGCAGTGTCTACCCTAGGAGTCCCCATTAATGCTTCATTGTTTAGTTCTTGCAGTGCTGCTGAAAAATCCCTTCCAATGAAGATCCAGTCTGTATAAGCAAATAATTATAGAAATAACTAAAGCTACAGTCTCTGTAAAGGGAAGGAAGGACATATCTGCGTAACGCAACTTGATCAATTATTATTACTGAATCAACCAGTCTCTGAAGTAAAAATTAGTTTTACTGATATTTCCATTGAATTTCCATTGAGTTACCCTAATTATAGTCAAGTCAAGAAATGTTTTTGTTGTTTACTTTTTGCCAGGCACTGTGCTAAGAGCTGGGTATAAGAAAGGCAAAAACAGTGCCTGCCCTCAAGTAGCTGACAGTCTAATGGGGGAGATATCATATGTAAACAATTATGTACAAACAAGAGTTATATATGTGTATGTGTGTGTGTATATGAATATACACACACACACACATATATATACACACATACATACATACTTACATATATAGTTATCCCTTCCACATCATGACTTTGCCCATGTCAGTTTCAATATATGGTGGGTCAGCATAGGAAATTAATTGAGAATTTTTGAGAATTGAGAAATTAAATGAGAATTTTTGGGGGAATTTTGTGGAAGCTGCAGATGAGAGAAAAACTTTGAAACTCAGAAATGCATAAAATGCATGTAAAATATTGTATAATATCAACATATTTTATCTTTTAACATCATAATAATTCAGATTTCTTCTCTGGCACAAAGGGATGGCTAAACAACTTTACACCGATTGTCCAGAGAGCCGGGGCTCTGTGCCCCTAATCCTTGTGGTGTGGAACAGATGACTATATATGTGTGTATCTATTAGATATATAAAAACACTCATAGGATAAATTGGAGATAATCTCAGAGGGAAAGCGCTAGCATTAAGAAGGACTTGGAAAGACTTCTTGCAGAAAGTGAGACTTGAAGGAAGCCAGGAGGGAGATCATTTTGGGCTCCCCCTTTGTGGGGAGGTGAAGTGTTGTGTTTGAGGAATAGCGAGGTGGCTATGTCATTGGATCTCAGAGCATGAAGAGAAGGGGAAGGTGTAAGAAGACTGGAAAGGTAGGAAGGGGAGGATTATGAAGGATTTCAACACCAAACAGAGTATTTCATATTTTATCCTGGTAGTGATAAGGAACCATTGGAGTTTATTGAAGGGAATGAGGATGGAGTGGGGAGTGACATGGTCAGACCTGAGCTCTAGGAAGATTTCTCTGATAGCTAAGTGGAAAATGGACTAGAGTGGGGAGACAGTTGAGGCAGGAGGATATAAATCATAGGTTGAAAGCTAGAAGGTACCTCAGAGGCTATTCAGTTCAATCTCTTCATTTTACAGGCAGGGAAATCGAGGCAGAGAGAAGTTCAGTAACTTTCTCAGGCTTATACAGCTAGTAAGTGTCAGAGGTGGATTATGGACTCAGGTCTTAGTGACCCTAAACCCAGTTACTCTACCCACTATGCAGAATCAACCAGTTGCTTTGGCATAGTGTAGACAACTTGAGACAGAGACACATCTGATTCAAGAATAAGGATCCCAAATAGCACAATTTAGAGGTTGTTCTCATTTGTTTTCTTTTATCTCCTTGTAGTTTTGTAGATGATAGAAAAGTAAATTATAAAGGACTTTGTTTTGCTTTTCTATTTGGAAGGGGTGGTTAGTCCAGGGGAAGGGATAAACAGATTCTCCCCTCAATATGCAGAGTAGTGCTGGTTGTTCAGCTTGCTGGCTTTGGGATAGAGAAAGGCCATCTTACCTCCCCACCTGATCCCATTGCCAATCTGTAACCACATGCAGGTAGCTAGTGTCCAATGTCTGGATGCCTGCCTTCCAGGAGATGAAAAAAAGAGCTCCCTTTCTTTTTTGTGAGGCAATTGGGGTTAAGTGACTTCCCATAGTCACACAGCTAGTGAGTATCATGTGTCTGAGGCCAGATTTGAACTTAAGTCCTCATGACTCCAGGGCCGGTGCTCTATGCACCGAGCCACCTAGTTTCCCCTAAGAGCTCCCTTTCTTAAATGAAATAAGAATTATAGTCATTGAGTTCCCTAGCTAACCTAACCTTAGATTAGTTGTTTAATGAATGGTGGGATATGTCTTCGCTGTGGGTAAAGGCAAAGTTTTCTATGTCTCCCTCACACCACCTGCTAAATACATAGTGGGTCCTTAATAAATATATGTTGAAGCCAGTCATGGAGGCTGCCTGTAATCCCTTGTACAGACAGTGCTGAAGCTGGTAGATCCCATAAGCTCTGGAATTCTGAGCTGCAGTGGTCTATGCTGATATTATAATAATAATTGCTAATATTTATATAGTACAATACTCCAGGTACTGTGCTAAGTGCTTTATAATTATTATTTTCGTTTGATGCTCATAACAACCCTGGGAGATAGGTGCTGTTATTATCTCCATTTTACAGGTGAGGAAACTGAGGCAAATAGAGATTAAGTCTGTTGCCCAGGGTCATACCTTATAAATGTCTGAGTTTGGATTTAAACTCAGATCTTCTTCACTCCAGGTCCAGTGCTCTATCTACTGCTTCACCAGCTGCCCACTTTTTGAGGAACAGTGGAGAATATAATGGTTGCCATAAAGCAGAGGTGGACAAATGTCTTGAAATTATAGTCCAATTAGTTCTTTCTTGACCCCAAGCAAAGTTCTTGAATAGACATTAAACACATCCTCTGTCAGTACTTAGAAAGGTGTTTGCTGCTATTGGTAATGCTCCACACTTTATTATCTCATTTGATCCTTGCATAGGTGTGAGAAGCAGAAACCAGCAAAAGTTAAGTGACTTGTCAAGGGTAACACAACTATTAAATGGTTGACGTCAAATCTGAACTCAGGTTTTCCTTACTTCAGGCCTGGCACCCTAGCCACTGCACCACCTAACTTCCTCTGTCTTTACTAAGTCTGGCACCATTGTGGTGAGCACCTGGTAGGGGAGGGGTCAGAGCATTAGTGATGAATTGGCTCAAATCAGACGCAGAGCAGGTCAGAGCTTCCAAGCCAATCATTAGTGGCTTTGGGCCCATTGCACTTCCTGCCTGAATGCCATAAGGAGACCCAGACTCCATATCCCCACCAAAAAAAGATGTTGAAATCTTTTTAAATATGTCAACATGTTTATGCAGCTAAAGAGTAAAATTGACACCAATATATTTAAATACTTCTGAAGATTTGTGACCTCATCATTGCAGGTTTTCCTACTAATGTTGCAGATTACACTACATCCATGCCTTCCCATTCTGGGTGGTTTTGGTCTACTTTATCCTTCCATACGTGTTCCAAAGAGACTATCTGCTAGGTTAAAAGATCTTCAGGTTTTTTTAATGTTTTATTTGTTCCTTTTATTTTTATATCATCATCATTTCTGGATATAATCTCCCCTCATAACAAAGAAAAAAACAGCTAAAAAAAACTCAACTGACACAGTGAGTGACCTTGCCTGGGAATGTCGGAACATTCTGCGGTCCCCTGTCTTCCTTTCCTTTCCTTTCAAGAAGAGGGTGATATGATTCATTATATGTTTTCCGGGAACAAGTTGGGTTATTACAATTACTCAGAGTTCAGTTCTCTTATAGTGTTCTTGTCATTTACATAAGTGCAGTTGTTGTGTATATTGTTCTTATTTCATACTACACTCTTCAGTTAAAATATATCCTGTATTTCTTGGAACTCCACACACACACACACACCATTCTTAGTGCATGATGAGTCCACTATTTTTCATATATCACCAGTTGTTTTAGTCATTCCCCAATCAATGATCATCCACTTAGTTTCTAGGGTTTTTTAAAAATTTCCGTAAATTATGTTGTTATATGATGTACCTTTCTGCGTTTGACCTCTTCAAAATTTATGCATCCAATAATGAGATCTTTGGGTCAAAGAGTATGAAGAGTGTAATCATTTTTTTGGTACAATTATGAATTGTAGTTCAGGTAGCCCAATTCACAGCTCTCCACAAGTGTATTATTAGTGTTTGTATCTTAACACAGTCCACCAAAATTTTACTGTTTCTGGTTGTTTAGTGGTTTTGGTAGTTATCTTTGCCATTTTGCTAGCTGTGTGGTAAATCTTTTATTTAAAAAATAAAAATCTTTTTATTTAAAAAGTTCTTTTATTTTGCATTTCTCTTGGAACATTTTCATATGGTTAATAGTTTTGATTCTTATTTTGGAAACTATTAAACTACTTATTGTTGAAGGCTTCTTATCCATGTTTGTTTTAATTCTCTACATATTTTGGCTATTAGACTTATCAATGATGCTTAATGCTATTTATTTCCCCACTCAACAGGTTCTTTTTTAAGTTTTATTTTAGCTGCATTGATTTTGTTCATGCAAAGGATTTTTAATTTTATGTACTTTGTCTTTAATGATCACCTCTCTTTCTTGCCATGTTGTGAAGTCTTGGCCTTACACATAGGGGTAAAAGGCTGTCTAGGGGTATACCAGTGTGGCATGGGGGCTTTCCATCTGTTACACTGATGTTGAAGAAATGTTTTGTTCGAAAAGTCTTGTACTCATCCAGACTTTATCCATAGAACCTTAGTTGTTAAATGCTTGTTTCCCCAGCAACCTTTGAAGCCTGATTGCTTTCAAGTTTTCAATGGCCTCAGCAGTTTTGCACATTCCACAAGTGGTGGCAGGGCTGCTGGTGGGAGTGAGTCTGTTTACACTTTTTAGATGGAAATGTCATCAGGCACTGCATTAGGATTGCTGACATGACTTGAGTATCTGCTTATGAAGTTCCACCCTTCAACAAGTGAATTCAAGCAACTGTTGGATCTGCATTCAGCTTCGAAGGTCCCAATGCTGAATGATTGCACCTTGCCTGAGCATCAAATCCTTTATTTTGATAGGCACTGAGAGAAATAACAGAGAAGCAAAGAGATATATCCAAATCCTACTGAGGCCAGGAGGGTTTAAAATCACTTACCCAAAGTCAGAATGGTAGAAACTAGCTGGGCCAGGATTCAGATCCAGTTATTTTGACTTCAAACCCAGTATTTTTGCACTGTATCATACCTCAGTGCCTGTTAGAGAAAAGGAGGAGTAATCCCTCTTATTCCCCTCCCCCATATTTATTTTTCATTTTGGAGGAAAACTAAGAGTGTATTTTCAAGTTCCAAAATAATTTGGGGAATGAAAATACAATTTTAAATCATTGGATGAATTACATTTTGTTGTTGTTGTTGAAGACTTTGTTGTTGTTCAGTTGTTTTCCGTCATGTCCAAATCTTCATGACCTCATTTGGGGTTTTCTTGGCAAAGGTAGTGGGAGTGGTTTGCCATTTCCTTCTCCAGCTCATTTTACAGATGAGGAAACTGAGGCAAACAAGGTTAAGTGACTTACCCAGGGTCACAAACTAGTGTCTGAGGCCAGATTTGAACTCAGGTCTTCTGATTCCAGGGTGAGCACTCTATCCACTGTGCCATCTGTAGTCAATGGGAAAACTTAGATGTGGGACATGACACAAATCTTTATAGATAAAGTTACACAGCCAGTATTTGTTAGAAGTTGAGTTTGGGGTGTTCATGGTAAGTCTCTGTTTTCCCCCTTGTGATAACATGAATATGTAAAAAAGATTTAATAACTTATTTTCAGATCTGCCTCCTCCCCACAATTGTCCTCATAGTCATTCTTAAATTGTCTGCTTATAATGACAGCAGTAACTATACTTCACACCACATTTATATAGTATCATAAGTCTGGAATTAAAGCATACTGTTAAAGCACACCTGTAATTCAGCAGGTAAACCCTATGTAAATGCAAAGAAATTTTATTCTAGGCTTAAAAAATACATATGTAGGGGCAGCTAGGTGGAGCAGTGGATAGAGCACCGGCCCTGAAGTCAGGAGGACCTGAGTTCAAGTCTGGACTGAAACCAAACACTTGACACTTACTAGCTGTGTGAACTTGGGCAAGTCACTTAACCCCAATTGCCTTAAAAAAAAAAAAGAAAATACATACGTAGTAGAGTTTCTTCAAAATATGTATACAAATATGTATATAAATATTTATTTTAGCTATTTGAATTTGAAAAGTTAGTTCAAAAACAGTTAATGAAAATTTCACATAAAAACCAAATTAGTGTTAAAATTCATTTTAAAGCCCTGAATTAAACTTTTTTCAGCACTTGGGGAAGATCTGGAAGCTTTTTAATAGGTACTAACATACACATGGGGCAGTTAAGTGGCACAATGGATGGAGTCAGGAAGACTCATCTTCCTGAGTTCAAATCCGGCCTGAGACACTTACTAGCTGGTTTGCCTGTTTCCTCCTCTATAAAATGATAGGGAGAAGGAAATGAGAAACCACTCCAGCATCTTTGCCAAGAAAACTCCAAATGGGGCCATAAAGAGTTAGACCCGATTGATACAACTCAACAAAACCACAAAGCTCAGTAGTGTCTCCACACTCACTCTTTCCATAGGAGATCTACCTCGTGTCTGATCCATTTAATAACTCCCTGAATTTTTATATGGATATTCTGCTGTCACCTCAAGTTTAAAACATTTATGTCTGAATTCATCATCTTTTCCCCAAAGAAGGACACTGTCTATTCAAATAATTATTTAGTCAAACACTTCATTTTACAGCTAAGGAAACTGAAGCTCAAAAAAAGTTGAGGAGCCTTTTCATTCTGCTGAGGCCTTGTGAAGAGATGGATAGGGCATTGGATGTAGCCCTAGATTCCAAAACTATATCAAACATTTAATAACTGTGTGACCCTGGGCAAGTCACTTAACCTCAGTTTTTGAAAAATGGGGGTTAGACTTTGATGTCTCACTTGCTTTCCCACTCTTGATCTTTGATCCTGTAAGTGACTTGCCCAAGATCAAACAGATAGCAAATGACACAACCAGAATTCAACCCACTGGCCTCTGATTCCAGCTTTAGCATTCCATTTCCCCATGCTGCCACATGAGTATAAAACAATGGAACAATTAAAAATAATTACGTGCTTGGTGCAGTACAGTGTAAGCACTCAATAATCTATCTGTTGATTTGAGATGCAAAGTAATAGTCCTTCAATAAGACATAAAATCTGAGCCTATAAAGGAGTGATTAAAGCAAAGTAGGAGTAGGCCAAGAAAGCTTCTTAGAAGAAGCAATGGAAATCTAGTTGAGAAGAAGGAAGGCATATTCCCAGCTAGATGAAGGGTGTGAGCAACGTTCCTTAAGTATGAATTAGCAAACCATATGTGGAGAATGACAAGCAGATTGCTTTTAGGAAGAACTCAAGGACTCAAGAAGGGGTAAGCAAGAATCAGAGGTAGAAAGTTAGGAAGAAAGGAATATTATGAATGTGTGAGAAGTTTATCTTGGATCTAATAAGTGGTAGAGAGAGAAAATATAAGCTTTTCATCAAGGGAATGATGTCCATAGTGTTTGAGGAAGCCTTTTTTATTCAAATAGCAGTATATATGACCCACTCATGGCATGAGCAAGGAAGATGGGGGAAAGTGAAGACAGAAAGACAGCTGTTGTAATGCAGATAAAAGTGATGGCTTCAGGGGGAGATATAAAATAGAAATGTTAGAAAAGGAGAGTCAGTAAGACTTATTGGTTGGATATAGGGGCAGCTCCTTATATCAAGGTTGATGGAAATTTGACACTTGGAACCCATTTGTTGTTGTGCAGTCACTTCAGTCACGTGTTTCTTTGTGACCCCATTTGGGGTTTTCTTGGCAAAGATACTGGAGTACTTTGCCGTTTCCTTCTCCAGCTCATTTCACAGATGAGAAAACTGAGGCAAACAGGGTGAAGTGACTTACCCAGGGTTGCACAGATAGTAAGTATCTGAGACTGGATTTCATTCAATTCAAGAAGATGAGTCTTCCTGACTCCCTGACTGACACTCTAGCCATTGCACCATCTAGCTGTCCTTCAGTCTTCTGAAATGATTTACCATTCTTTTATTTATTTGGATACATTTAAAAATAGTCTTATTATTGTCTTTAGCTTTAGCTTTAAAATCCTCTTATCCAGGGTGGGGAACCTGCCGCCTTGAGGCCTCATGTGGCCCTCTAGATCCTCAAGTATGGTCCTTTAACTGAGTCCAAACTTCACAGAACAAATCCTCAAGGATTTGTTCTGTAAAACTTGGACTCAGTCAAAAGGCCGCACCCATGAACCTAGAAGGCCACATGTGGACTTGAGGGTGCAGGTTCCCCACACCTGTTCTTATCTGTTCCCCCCTTTTAACCTTTACTTTACATCGATTCAAAGCCAACAGACTGAGGAACCTTGACTCCATTCCACACCCATAGTACCCACCTCTCTATTGGGAGTTGCAAGGTATGTTTTATTTGGATACATTTTGTATGAAACAAGATGCTTCCCAACTCGTATCCATACAATTATCTCTCCCCCACACCCCAGTGTTTTTTTTTCAAGACAGTTTAGCAAAGCCATATAATAGCATGGTTTCAGCCATCTTCTGAACAGCATAAGCTGACTTCTCCTGGCCACCCAGAAAACAGATGTCATAGAATCACAGAATCTTAGAGATTGGAAACTAAAATTGAGAAATTAGCTAACCCAATCATGTGTGCATTGTTCTTTTTCCTTAACATGTGAATTACCAAGAAAGTGTTTCAAGATTTTGAAAATGTCCTAAGTTGTACTTTGTTGGTATTTTGGAGATTTTTAGACTGGAGACCGGAAGCTCTGGGTTCTAGTCTTGGTTTTAGCACTAATCCACTGTGTGAGCTAGAACATACGACCTTTGCATTCTGGGCCTCAGTTTCTTCTCTGTAGAACAAGAGGCTTGGGCTCAATCTCAAGTTCTTTCCAACTCTGATTCTCATGACTGATTTTTTCTGTGTAAGAAGGTAAATGAGAAAGCTGACGGCAGCAGTTATAATTATCTAGCATCCTGCTCTCCACTATAGCAGGATGTTAGATAAAGTTTTCCTGGACTGACTGTTCTTCAACATTTCCAGAGATGGAGCTAGACAGAAATGTAACAAGGAAAGCAGCCATGTGATACAACAACAAGGACCAGGATCTTTGCTAGGTGGCAGAAGTAAGATTAAGAGAAGAAACCTATATAAGGGTCTTCTCACTATTTGTTGATTTTATAAAAGCTTTTAATGCTGCAAAGAACCATGTCTTATTTAATTTTCTATTTCTTTAGGCAATTGGGGTTAAGTGACTTGTCCAGGGTCACACAGCTAGTGTCAAGTGTTTGGCCTGAGGTCACATTTGAGCTCAGGTCCTCTTAATTTCAGGGTTGGTGCTCTATGCACTGCACCACCTAGCTGCCCCTAATTTTCTGTTTCTAAATTAGATTCTGTGATTTTAATAATCTTCTCTGTAGTTCTTAAGGCAGTTTCTCCAGGAACTGGGTCAAAGGGACTGCAAATCAGTAAGCAACCATTGCTTTGCAAATTCTAGAAAACAGGAGGAAAGGGGGGTGGGGAACTGTTTATACTTGAAGGAAATTTTAAAAAATATATAAAAATAAGCCACATAGCTCTGGAAACCTGAGATGACTGAGAAGTTAGACACAAGTTTTTGACACTTGCTGAAGTCAAGGGATGGTGTTTGTCTTTTTAACTCAGAAAATAGATAAAGGAAAACACACAGACACACATACACACACACACAGACACACACAGACACACACACTAAAGGAGAGAAAATGGTTCATCTTGGTTGAAGATACCTATAGAGGAAAAGCCTGACCAAAAATGAAAATTAAGACCATTTCTAAATTATAGAATGTTAGTAATAGAAAGGGCCCTAGAGATCATGTAGTCCAACTTACTTATTTTACAAATGAGGAGATTGAGGCCCAAAGTGTAGGTCTTACTGATTTGTAGAAAGTCACACAACTGGAAAGTAAATAGAAACAAAAAACAGATATGAGGAAAGCTACATTAACGTTGTACTTGGCACATAGTAGGTGCTTGACAAAATGCTTGACAGCAATGTATCACAGCATGCAAGAAATAGTTACTATTGATTGATAACCCTTGCTGACCCCTTCCAGTGGTTCTCATACATTGTCAACCCAGAATGTTAGTCAAGCCTACACCATGATATAAATCAGAGCACACTCTCTTTCACTCCCTCTGAAACATAAGTATTATATATTTATCATATATATATATATATACACACACACACACATATATAGCTTACTATATCTGTTTTTTTTAATGTGCCTGCTTCTTATCATTCTTTGTTAAGGTAATAGCTGTTTTCCATTTTAATATCTTTCTAGCTATAGTTCTGGAAGATCCCTGTTCCTCTTTTATTAAAGTGACCTTTTTGCAAGCTAGACTTCTATGAGTATGACTGTAAGATGTATGTGCACATGCTTTGAAACAGAACTAATACCCCAGGCTGAAGGCTTCAAGGATTTTTCCATTAATAATCTCCACATCCCTTTCCAGATCTAGTAATGCTTTGTTAAAAGGAGATTGAGGTCATACATTTGTAAACGGAAACATATTAAGAAAAAAAAAAAACGAATACCAAATGTACGTTAAGATCAAAAGAAAAAAATGAGTTTCTCAAAGGAATACTTAGTTTTATCCACAACCTGCTTTTTATTGCGTGGGTCACAGGAAAATGAAGATCAGAATAAATTTCAGGGTTGATCATGTCAAAGAAGGTCCTACCCCTAAGTAGGTAGGGTGATCTATGGAATAGTGTTAAGGACCTGGGTTTCCAAAAACACAACTGGGCCTTAAGCTACATGACCCAGCTCAGAAACAATGCTCTTAAGGTTTTAACCCTTTCATCTTTGGAACTTCCGCCCTGTCTTTCTCCCTGTCCTGATTAGTGGCTAGTCCACCATTTCAGGAGTGCTCGGGCCTTGTTTCTGTTCACTCCCTACTCCCCTGACCATCTTCTCAATACAACCTCACTTTGAGTCTCCTCTTTACCCTCAGCTCAATGTGCTCCTCCAGTTCCGGAATCATGATCAAATCAACACTGCCATTTTCCTATATGAGTTTACTCCCTTCTGGCTTCTGTTCACTGTCCCTGTTATTTTTTGCACCAAAATGCCCCTTCCTGGCCACCACTTCCCTATGTGTCTTCTTCTATGAACTTAAAATGTAAATTCTTTGAGGACAAGGATTATCTTTGCTTTTTAATATGTGTCTCCAGCAGTCAGGACAGTCCTTTGAACATAGTAAGCACTTAAGAAATACTTTTCTGTTCATATGTTCCTGAAAATCATGCTATAACTTAAAACCATCTAAGTGATGCTTTTCTACAGAAAACTGGCAAGTAGAGACTAGTACCAAAGGTAATATAGTCACATTTTATAAAAGCATAAATGTATCAAAAAACTACCTTAGAATCAATAGGCTTACTATTAACTTTATTCACAAATTATAACTTGGTGAAATTTTAATTGAATATGTGTCTTTCACACCTATAAATTTCGCCATTTAAATATTCTGATTATAATCATCTGGTTCCCATGAGTTATCTACCTTTTACTTTTTGAAGTCAGGCTGAAGTTTGAAGCACAGGATTCTACATCTTTATCATTACCCAGGGAGATTCAGGTGTCTGTCAGATCACTGAAAATATCCTGTCTATCCAAGAATATTTCCACTGGGAGAAAAATGATGCCTTAGGAGATAGGAAAAGTGAGCAAGATAGAAAAATACCAATGCAAATTTTATCAATTTAAAACTTTTTCCTGGGATTAATTACTGCCTTTTTCCAAGAACCAAATAAGAAAATAATCTTCCCTTAAGAAAATGAAAACGAGGGGGCAGCTAGGTGGTGCAGTGGATAGAACACCAGCCCTGGTGTCAGGGGACCTGAGTTCAATTCTGGCCTCAGACACATAACACTCACTAGCTGTGTGACTCTGGGCAAGTCACAACCCTAACTGCCTACACCAAAAAAATAAATAAATAAAAAATGAAAATGGGATCCCAAGAAGTAGAGGAGATCCATTCCATATGCTTTGCTGCACTTCTTACTGCTCCTGGATAACTTGGAGTACAGGGTAAGGTAT
Organism: Vombatus ursinus; assembly: GCF_900497805.2. NCBI lineage: Eukaryota > Metazoa > Chordata > Mammalia > Diprotodontia > Vombatidae > Vombatus > Vombatus ursinus. The sequence goes on from NW_020941197.1 coordinate 30,359,496, forward strand.
TCTCCAGGTTATGTCTGATGCTCCCTCCTGAAACTAAGGATTCAGGTAAATTTTTTTGGAGATGGGAAGAATGCCTCAAAATTCTCTCTGATTCATCTGCCCCAACCCAGGTGAAACCTGAAGCCAATATTTGGCATTTCCTGAAGGAAAGCCATCAGCTCAGTCTTCCCACTAGCCTGACTCATTCAGCAGTCACGAAGGTAATACCTGGAAATATTAACTTATCACACTTCTCCAAAGGGTGTTCGTAAGTTCCTTCTTAAAAGCACTCAGGCTCCCAAAGCCTGAGTCAAATAGCACTTGTGATCCTTAAACAAGAAAGTATATAGAGAGTTTGGAGAGTACACAGTGACTCTATAAGTCCTCTCAACTTATAGCTGTACTTTGGTGGGAGTTGGGGGGGGGCAACTAGGTGAAAGAACTTGAGGTTCACCAGATTCACATTCTACCTTTTTGTCCTTCCTCCAGGGATCCATTGAGTTTTGTGTGTTTGGTTTTTTCTTTTCTTTCTTTCTTTCTTTTCTTTTTTTTAAATTAAGAATAAGTATGTGTGTGTCTGTCTGTCTGTCTGTGTCTATGTCTCTGTGTGTGTCTGTGCATAACATGCGTGTTGTTTTTTATAGCACAGATCTTCTTCTCTTGCCCTCACCACTTGCCTCCCTGGGCTTCTTCCTGCTCACAAAGAAAAAGCAACCAACACAACTATCCCACCTGGCATTATATGGTCTCTCACCTCTCTACTTAGGGGAGGCAAGGGCATCATTTGTCATCCTGGACCAATTTGTGGGTTCAGTTCATGTGGTTTGCAGTAGTGCTCTGAAGGGGATCCTCACCCCCACTACAAGGAGAAAGTCCATGGGCCTTTCCTCTCATGGGAGACTCTATGCTTCTATGTCCCTGGCTGGTTCTTTTCCTCTCTGTTTTCTGGTGGTTGCTCCTTTACCAGTCTCTACTTTACTCTATCTTCTTCCCAGGACTAGGTACTGACTTCCCTGACCCTTTGACCTGCTTTGATAGGTCCCTTCCACTGTCTAGGTTCTGCCCCACTGGTTGCTCACCAATGTGGTCTTTGTCCCTGCTATAGCTTGTCCTGTCTTCATAGGCCTCCATGCTCCAATTCTCTACTACATTGCTTTGCCTCCTCCAGAAAATGGTGCCAGGACTTGAGTGTTACAGTTCTTTCAGAGTAAAATAGCCAGAGCCATCATATTTGCCTATGATTCAATAGGAAGGGAGACAACAGCAAAGATATATGTCCTCATTATATTTCTTTGTGTGTTAGTAGTAAGCAATAGCCTCTTTCTTGGGAGTGGCCAGATGGGCCCCAAGTTAGAAAGATGAGTTGATTGGACTGAAAGTAACCACAGAGTGCTCAGTTTACAGGGAAGATACAAGTGGATTAGGAGAGAGGAATTACTGGAAAGTAGGCCAGCACCCAAAGCCTGTCCTGCCACTTGTCCAGTGGGAGAGAAACAGCAGATTTAAGGGAAAAAGATTTAGATCTAGGGTTCAAATCTTGGCTCCGAAACTTACTATTGGTGTGACAGATCCCTCCACCTACCTCTCTGGCCTCAGTGAAAGGTCTAGATGACCTCAGAAATCCCTGCCAGCCCTTAGTATATGCTACTATGTCCTCCTAGAGATCTCCAATTAGATCAGGAGTTCTTAACCTTATTTTGTGTCATGGACTCCTTTGGCAGTCCATTTTAAAATGTCCAAGATAAAATACATTAGATTACAAAGGAAACTAGTGATAGCAGAATAAATTTTTTTACTCCTATAGGCCCCTTGAGATCTATCCATAGATCCTTCATGAATCCCAGGTTAAGGAACACTGAATTAGAGGTTCTTTTGAATGAACAAATAAGGTCTTTAAATATATAAATAGTCCCTGAGAAGATTTTGTGACTTAAAAATAACTGTGAATTACTTTAATCAAATAATAAGTTTCCCTAAAACCAAAATGACCTCAGTTTAAATGAAGGTTTTAATGGAGGAAAGGGCAAGAGGGAGGAACCATGAAGGCCTGAAGGAAATGCCTGGCATATGACAGGGTAATAATACCTGATTACTAAAACAGCGCAAATGATTATATATAAATTACATGTCTATATGAATCATTTTTGTTTTTCTCTCGACCTGAGATTTTGTTTGTATTATGACCTCCCAGCTGCTCTGCAGTTTGTAATCTCAGAGAGGCTGAGAGATTAAGTGAATTGCCCAGGGTGACATAAACAATACTATCAGACATGGGACTTAAACCCAGGTCTTCCCAGTTCAGAAGCTGGTTCTCCATGCAGTACTGTGTATCACTTAAAAAAGCAGATTATCTATAATCCTCCTCCTCCAACCCACATCCTTTGTTATAAAGAAATACAGCTAAATAAAATAAATACAGAAGGAAACAAGCTTTTATTAAGCACTTACTGTATGCCAGGCACTGTACTAAGCACTTTATAATTATTGTCTTATTTGGTCCTTACAACATCTTTGGCAGGTGGGAGCTATTATTATCCTCATTTTACAGTTGATAAAACTGAGATGGACAGTGGATTATGTGACTTGCTCAGGTTCACATAGCTAGTAAGTGTCTGAAGCTGGATTTTATCTCAAATCTGCCTGAATTCAGGTCCAGCTGCCAGTAGACATTAGACAGGCAGCTAGATGGTACAGTGGATAGAGTGCCAGGCTTGGAGTCAAGAATACTCATCTTCTTGAGTTCAAATCTGTCCTCATACACTTATTAGCTGTCTGACCCTGGACAAATCACTTCACCCTGTTTGCCTCATTTTCCTAATCTGTAAAATGAGCTGGAGATGAAAATGGCAAACCACTTCAGTACTTTGCCAAGAAAACCCCAAATGGGAGTCAGACACAACTGAAATGACTGAACAACAATAACAGATAACATTGGACATGTCTGATAGTAATACAGACCCTTAGTCCACTACCTCTTTGTAGAAAGTGGGGAGACAGGTTTTACTGTTAGTTCTCTGAAATTGACATTGGTCACTGCAATTGTAGAGCTCTGATGTTTTTCCATATTGTTTACTTTTACATTATGCTGGTTATTGAGTAAATTATTCTCCTGGTTCTACTTACTTTGTTCTGAGTCAGTTTTTATAGATCTTCCCAGAGTTTTCTATTATATTACATAACACAGTTTGGTTAGGTTTCTTCCAAATGATGGGCACATGTTTTGTTTTTAAATTCTTTGCTAACACAAAAAGTGCATTTTGATATGTACATCTATGTATGCATATATGTTACAAATCTTTCTCTCAGTCTTTGCCCTCATTGGGGTATATTTCTAGTTGTGGTAATAGTGGGTCACAGGGCATATGCAATTTAGCCACTTTTTTAGTGTGATTCCAGAACAGTTGAATAACTCATAGCTTCTCCAACAGTGAATTTGTCTGTCTTCCTACCACCCCACCAACATTTACCATTTTCATCTTGTCATCTTTGCCAATTCTATGGGTATGAGTGAAACCAATATAACCTAATCTAACCCAACAAAACGTAGCTAGGGCTTCAGCTACATCTTCCTATAGACACATCCAAAATTCCCATATTAGGGCAAGTTTTGACTGGAAAAGGAAAGGGGTCATGAAAGATAGATTAGGTATAAACAACTACCTACATGTGGGGCTGGCTCTATTCCTATGCCTAAAAACCCAAGGTAGTGCCAGAGGTCTCTCAACATGACCATTCCTTCATCCTTTGTCACCAGACCTCTCCATGTTTCCATATTTAGTCTTGATTGATTTCTCCTAGTCAAGATCTGCCTTTGGAGTTCAGCTATGAAGCAGGATTCTATATAAATCATGCTATAGTGGAAAGAACGTTGATTTTGGAGTCAGAGGTCCCGGGTTTACCTTCCTTCCACCTCCCATCCTCACTATCCATGTGACCTTACCCATCCCTGGCCTCAGTTTCCTCATCTGTAAAATGAGGACATTGTACTACATCAGATGGCCTCTGAGATTCCTTCTAGCTCTGAATCTGAGATTCTCTGAAATCCTGGGTGTTAAGTCTCCTTTGTGTCTTACAATTTCATCTTGGCACCTAGTATCTTCAGCAGTCTTATGTGAAGCAACAAAAGCCCATTTCATTCTTCCCACTCATGTTCAGTCCAATTTTAAAAGGACAATAACTTGACAAGAAGCCAAAAGCATGAAATAGCTGCCTCTCAGAGCACAGCAGGCTCTGTCCACACCTGGAAACTCCTCAAGCTTGTGAGCCACCTCCACACCTGCATTAGGCATTTGTTCCCTGGGAGCTCCAGAAAAGGAGGACAGGGGTGGTGGTGACCACTCCCTGCCCTGTTCCCTTTGGAGTCTTTCAGAAGATCTTTCTAGTTCCTCATGAATTCCTACTGGCTCTAATGTGCCAATGCCCTAAATGGTAACATGTTACCCTAATTTTTTTTTCTTTTCATTCTTCTTTCCTTGAAAGTTTTTTTAAAAATGTGTTTGGTTTCTCTTTCTTGTTTAGTCATTTTTCAGTTGGGTCCAGCTCTTTGTGACCCCCTTGGAGGTTTCTTGCCATTTCCTTCTGCTCATTTTACAGATGAGGAAACTGAGGCAAACAGGATTAAGTGACTTGCCCAGGGTCACACAGCTAGCAAGTGTCTGAGGCTGAGCTTGAGCTCAGGAAAATGAGTCTGACTGACTCCAGGCCCAGCATTCTATCCTCTGTAGCACCTAGCTTCCCTATTCTGTTGATACAATGAAAGATAAAAACAGTCTCCACCCTTATCAGGGAGACAATATGCAAATAACAACATAGTTATAAGATATATATATATAGGGCACCTAACTTCTGGTTTCTGTATCCAAAGCAAATTTGTTGCATTTTATATAATGGAACCAAGCTAGATCCAGAATTCCAAAGAAATGCTGCACTCCTGAATCAGAGGTGACTATAGTGGAAAAAGCATTGAATTTTGGAAGACCAAATATACAACGTATGTGATGAACTATACAAATATTAAAGTAGGATAAAATACTGCTATTATTTATTAATCATCATTATCATCTGCCGCCAGAGGACTCGAGTTCTCCTTCCAAGTGTGACTTAGGGTGAATCACAATTTCTCTGGGCCTCAGTTTCCTTATCAGTAAAATAAGGGGTTTAGACTTTCTAAAGTCCTTCCAACTTTAAATCTTTGAGATTATGTAATAATAATAATGGCAATTATTATTATCTTTATCTCTGTGACTAGGGTGGGTTCTAAGAGTCTACAAAAATGACTTCAGTTATACAGAGCCCATAACTCTATTTGGGGCAGCTAGGTAGGTGGTGCAGTGGATAAAGTCACTCTGTGACCCTGGGCAAACCACTCCCTTATCTTTGCCAAGAAAACCCCAGATGGGGTCACAAAGAATCAGAAACCACTGACCAACAACTAAATGACATAACTCTATTTCCCTGATGTTGACCAGGAGAGATAATAATCACCCCTCTTTTGTATAAACAGCATGAAAGAATGCTTCCCTCCTTTCCCACTCTTTTATATGTATTCATTTATTTAACAAGTTTTTAGTGTACATATGCCATATGTAATATGGCAATATGCAATAAAACATATATTGGGTTTTTTTAACATTACTGACACTTTATAATACTCTAATAAAATGATCTCTTATGAAGAAAAAAAAATAGTTAAGCAAAAAAAAAAAAATTCCTAACACATTGATACTTCCTGACAGGATGTATACTTCATTCCACGCTTATAGTCCATGGCCACCTTGCCCTAAATGGGAAGGTAACTTCCACCAGTATTTCATGATCAGTCTTCTCAAGTCAAAATTGCTCACTGTATTGATCTCTCTTCCGATGTCTTTATTTGTTGTTTGCCTTCCTATTATTGTGATTAAGTAGAACAGTGGATAGAGCACTTAACCTCAGACAATTCAGCCTCAGACAAATACTAGCTGTGTGACCCTGGACACGTCATTCTATCTTTCTTAAAATCACTTTTCTCTTCTGTAAAATGGGAGTAATAATAGCATCTGCCTCCCTGGGTTGTGAGAATCAAACGCCCTGATACTTTTAAAGCACTTTGCAAACCTTAAAGCATAATATAAATACTAGCTATTACTGTTATTATTCTGAATTGTTTTCTTGATTTTTGTCTACTTCATTGCTTCTTCAGTTCTTACGATTCTGACCAAGTTTCCTGAAATTTTCATGTTTATCGTTTTTAGAGCTATTCCTACTGTGGCATTACATCCATATACTACAATTTGTTCATTCTCTCCTCCTGCCTACCTTTTACTGTCTGCAAGAAGTTATGGTCAAAGGAAAAATAGTTGTTTTGAGGCTACATTAGAAACACTGTCTTGGAACATTTTCTGTTTTTTCAAAGGTCACTGGGAAAAGAAAGTTGGCAAAATACATGGAACATTAGGGCTTTATAAAACAACAAGAGAGCAGCTGAGTGGCACAGAGGATAGAGCACCAGGACTGGAGTCAGTAAGACCTGAGTTCAAATCTAGCCTCGGATACTTACTGGCTGTATGACCATGTGCAAGTCACTTAACCCTGTTTGCCTCAGTTTCTTCATCTGTAAAATAAGCTGTAGAAAGACATGACAAATCACTCCAGTATCTTTGCCAAGAAAACCCCAAATGGAGTCATGAAGAGTCAGACATGACTGAACAAGTCTTCCCCTATTAGTCACTTAACTTCTGTCTGCCTTAATCTCCTCAACTGTAAAATAGGGTTGATAATAATAGCACCTACCTCCCAGGATCAAACTAGATAATATTTGCAAAGCACTTAGCACAGTGCCTGGCCCAAAGTAGGCATTAAAAAAAAACCCACAGTGGATAGAGCACTGGTCCTGAAGTCAGGAGAACCTGAGTTCAAATCTGGCCTCAGACCAAACACTTGACATTTAGTAGCTGTGTGACTCTGGGCAAGTCACTTAACCCCAAGTGCAAAAAAAAGAACAAAAGCAAAAACCCTCCTTCCTATTCAGACTCTGAACGAGGAAGAGAAAACATAGAAAAGCCTTTCAAGGAAAAATATGTTGCAAGAGTTGAGTTTGCAGAAGTCAACAATCAAAAGCCTTTATCAAGAATGTGTGATAAGAAAGCAGATCATTAGTTTTTTGAGGGTGGCATTAAGACATGGAAGGCCATATATGTTTCCAAAGTGGAGTGAATGAGGGAAGGAATGTTCTGGGATGATCACCAAGGAGGAAGCAAGAATAAAGTTTTTGGTATGGCTTTTGTGTGCAATAAAGCAGGCTAAGGATAGAGATTTTGTATATGTGTAAAATACCATTACTGAGGAGGGTTGTTTATTTCAAAGCAGAAAAGACATAACAGGGATGTGGTAGTTGTCTTCAAATATTTGAAAGGTTGTCATGTGCAAGAAGGATTAGCCTTCTTCTAGCTCAACTAGAAGCAATGCTTAGAAGTGGTTGAGAGCCAGATTTAGGCTTAGCATAGGGAAAACAAACAAGCAAACAAACTTTAAAAACAGAGCTATCCAAAAGTTGAATGGATTAAAGAGGTAGTAGTGGGAGGTCTTCAAGTGGAAGATGTCTACTCATCAGATAAATATATAATTCCTCTGAGGCAAATTGTAACACAGTTTCTTATACAAGCTTTTCTTCTTATTCCTTTTTTGGTTTTTGAAGTTTGTACTGGTTAATGATAGTTTCACAAAGGGCAATGTAATGCATGGCGGAGTCTGCCATGAGGATGGCAGTCTACAGAGAATATTCGAAAAGTGGATTGCAGGCCAATTTTGTTGGTAACTGGGCTAGTGCTCCCATCATGCTGACCCTGGTGTCTCTTAAGTTCCTGCACGCTTACAATAATTGTTTATATTTACAAAGTGTTCAAAACCCTTTCTTCACAACAGCTCTGTGAAGTACCTTGTGAAAGTATTAGTCTCTCCATCACACAGATGAAGAAACTGGTCCCTGAGACACCATCGAACAGTTTCAAACCTGGCAAACCTGGGACTCAAATCCAAGTCTTTTATATCCATTTCCTAGGCTTTTCCCAGGCAAATCTGGTGATAATAATTATGGTGGTAATACTATTTATTGAATGCTTTTCAGTTTATCAAATACTTTTTAAAAAAAGTTAAATCACAGTTTTTTTTATCACTTCCCAAAGGCTCTCCCCTAGCCTGAATAGAGCCACCCCGATAATAAAGAAGTAGAGTTGGGAAGAGAATAAGCATTTATTTAGTGCCTTCTATGTGCCAGGTACTGTGCTGAGTGCTTTACAAATATTATTTCATTTGATCCTTGGATGTTTATTGTTGTTGTCTGACTCTTTGTGACCCCATTTGGGGTTTTCTTGGCAAAAATACTGGAGTGGTTTGCTATTAAGTGACTTACCTAAGGACACACAGGTAATAAGTAGCAAAAGCTAGATTTGAACTCAGGTCTTCCTGGCTCTAGGCCCAGTACTTTATCCATTGCTCCACTCAGCTGCCTCATGAAGCTAAGAAAAACAAATCAATACATTGCCCATGTCTAATTCTGCACCTCTCATCCTACTGCTGCCCTTAGAAAGGGAGAAGGAAGAGATAAGATCAAATGAGGCCTCTCTCAACTCAGGATCCAGTGACTCATAAGGAGAGGAACAAGAATCTTCCTTCTATTAATGACAACAGTGAATTTAAGACTCTTCAATTACGGGAGGGAGAGGACAGAAATTTTAAGAACAAATAGTATCTATAATTGGTTTAAATATCCTGTAGAAATGAGGTGCAACTTTGTAGTATTTGTTGTTCAGTTGTATCTGACCCTATTTGGGGTTTTTTGGCAAAAGTCCTGCAGTGGTTTACCATTTCCTTCTGCAGTTCATTTTACAGATGAGGAACTAAGGCAAATAGGGTTAAGTGACTTGTCCAGGGTCACACAGCTAGTAAGTGTCTGAGGCCTTATTTGAACTCAGGTCTTCATGACTCCAGGCTAACTAACTGCCCATGTAGCGTAGTGCTGTGGAAAATGGTAGATTTGGAGTGAAAAGATCTGAGTTGGAGTCCTAACCCTGTCACTTAGCAGATGTATCACCCTGGGCAGGGCTCTGAATCTCTTTGTGTCTATGTGATCTTATGAAACTGAAGGACAAGTATATCCTTACCAACCAAACACTTATTTGCTAGTGCATTTGCCTCATCATTTTCTGTACTATTTATGACTGTTTTCTTCTCTTATGGAATTTCTAGAAACTGATGCCGGCATTTTTCTATAGTTCTTATCACCAGGCAATAATCTAAATACATTTGGAATGAATTACCAGTGCAGACTTTATTGAATAGGCAATTAAAAAACAGCACAGGTAAGAGAGAAAGAAGAAATGAATGAGCAGGATTTAGTTACTGTGATTTTTTTTTTTTACCTACAAAGTCAACAGCTGTTTTTGATGGGATGTGAGCCTAGTATAGAACATACATTAACTAAATCCTCATGTTCATTAAGTTGTAAAGGTAACAGTGTAGAGGCCAACAAAAGTCAATGATGTATAGGCAGCTAGGCTGCTCAATGGATAGAGCACTAGGCCTACAGTCAGGAAGGCCTGAATTCAGATCCTACACCAGACACTCACTTAACTATGTCACTTTGGGTAGGTCATTTAACCTCAGTTTCTTGAACTTTAAAGTGGGGATAATCATAACATGTACCTCCCAGGGTTCTCATGACAATCAAATGTGATAAAGTGCCTAGCACAGTGCTTCATAAATGCTCATTTCTTTCCATATTGTATTTTCATTTTACGTTTTTTAAAAAAAATTATGATGAATACATTCCTTATTTTACTACACAAAGAGATGACAAATTGTCTATAAAGGTAAAGGTCAATCTATTCTTCTGCAACAAAGAAAGGAATTTAAGAAAGTGGGTATATACCTCTTTCCTTGCATCATTCCCTGCACCTGGGTTCAAATGTCAGCTCTGCTACATACTACCTTTGGGATCTTGTGCAAATGATCTAACTTCTCTGATTCTCAATTTCTTAATCTGCAAGTAAGGGAATTAGACTACATGGCCTTCAACAAATCCCTTCCAGCTCAAAATCTATGAATCCATGATCCTATGACCCTTTTATATGGAGGGAATTTAAGATGAAAGACAGGATAGATAAAGATGGTAGATGATATATAGGCTGTTTGAATGAATTTTTAGCAGGAATACTAGTAAGTCTCCCTCCCCACTCCTTTCTCCCTTGTCCTCTCCCTATCCCCTCCCTCCCATTGAGATTTCTTTGGTAACAAATAAAAAATATTAAGCAAAACCAATTGCCAAAGCAACATTCTACCTGCATGGTCCTGCAGTTCTTGATAGAGAAAAGCCTCTGCTCTTTGGGACCTATTGTTGCACTTAATCTGAATTTAGTTGTCTCTTAGTGAGATCTTCATTTCCATTATCCTAGTCATTGTGTATATTGTTCTAAGAAGCCATCTATTGTCTGGGTGTCAGTGACTGTCAGTGAGCTGGGTGGCGGTGGCAATGAATATGAAAAGGAAGGCATAGATTTAATAGCATCCACTTCCTGGCTGAGAGGTGATGGACTAAACAGACAGAATGAAAGACATTTTTGGCCATGGCAAATATGGGAATTTGTTTTTGCTTGACTAGGCACATTTGTTATAAGGGTTTCATCTTTCCCTTCTTTTCAGAGGTAGAGGAGAGGGAGAAAAATAAACCTTTGATAATTGAAAAAAAAATGGTCACCATAAAAATGTTAAAAGAGAATAATCATGAGTGTTTGGAGGCCACTTTCAGCTTTTCATTTAGTGGCTGCATTTTGAAACTATGAATGCAATACTTCTAGGTAGTCTTTATTTACTAAATCTCTTACAACATCCTCTAAGAAACAGAGATCACAGAATCTGAGAGTAGCCATCTAGTTCAATCTGTATGTGAAAGGAAATCTCTGATATAGCATATTCAACAAGTAGTCATCCACTCCCTGCTTGAAGATCTCTAAAGAAGGAGAACTCAGTACCTCTCCAAGCCCATGCAACATTTGGACAACTAATGGTTAGGGCACTTTTCTCGACGTACAGCACAAATTGTCTTCTTTGCCTTTTCCAACCATATATTTGCTATTCTGCCTTCTGAGGTTAAACTGAACAAGCCTAATCCTTCTTCCAAATGTCAGTCCTTTAGACACTGGAAAACTGTTATCATGTTCCTTTTGAAGTTTCTCTTAGCCAGACTAAACATGCTTGGTTTCTTCACCCGATCCTCAGATGATAAGGACTTTCATTAATCCTGGCTGTCCTACTCTGGACTCTCTCCCATTTATTAATGTCCTTCTTCAGCTGTGGCGCCCAAGTTGAACACAGTCTTCCAGGTGTGGTCTCACTGGGGCAGAATAGAAATCTCTCTCTGCAGAGGTGTACCTGAGCAAGCTACCTGAGCTGATTGTTAAATTTTCCATGTCAGTGTTTAAATCTCATCGGCAGATGCAGATAGAGCACTGGCCCTGGAGTCAGGAGAATCTGAGTTCAAATCAGGCCTCAGATACTTGACACTTATTGTGTGACTCTGGGCAAGTCACTTAACGCCATTGCTTAGCCAAAAAAAAAAAAAAAAAAGGTAAAGGAGAAACGTGTCCATGTAGAATAAACTTAAAAGTGTGTTGTGTACATTTTTTTTTTGAGAGCCTTTTATTAAACATTTACCAGCACATTCCTAAAGCTATATCTCTTAATATAGCTCAAAATTGCATTAGCATTTTTGGTTTTTGCTTCACACTGCTGACTCACATTGATCTTTTTCAGAATCCCTGCTGCCTCACCATGTTTCCCCATGTTGTACTTGTGAAGTTTTTTGTTTGTTTGTTTGTTTGTTTTTGTTTTTTGTGGGAATGGGAGGCCTCAGGTATAAAACTTTACATTTATCACTATTGAATTTCATCTTATTAAATTGACAAAATTCTAGCCTGATAAGATGCTTTGGGATCAATCATGACTGTGATCCAATGTGTTAGCTACTCCTCCCAGCTTTCTATCATCTGAAAATTCAATGAATATGCCATCTATGCCTTTATCCAAGTCATTAATAATGATATCAAATAGCATAAGGCTAAGTACGTTATCTCTGGTGCATTCCCCTGGTGGTTTCCTGCTGAGATAGCATTGGATCATTAATAATGACTCTGAGTCCAGTCATCCAACTGGCTCTGAATCCTTCTAATTGTACTATCATTGAATCCATCTTCACAAAAATGGCATGAGATATTTTATCAAAAGCTTAACTTAATTTAAATTAATTTAAAAATTAAGTTAAATTTAACTTAAGCTTAATTAAAACTTAAGATCTAGTTAAACTATATCTAAAGCAATTCCTTCATTTAATCCCTCTTGTTTAGTAATTCTGTTTTGTTTTGTTTTTTTAGTAAATGAAGTAGATCTCCATTTCCTTCTCTTGACAAAGCCAATAATGACTCTTGGTGATCAATTTTTTTTTCTATCAAGCCACTTCCTGAATGATATGTTCTCAGGAATCAAAATCCAGTTCATTGTCATGTAGCTTTAGACACAGTTTTCTTCCTTTTTCTGAAAAGGAAAATAACATTTGTTTTCCAAGCCAATGAATTTCTCCCATTAGCCATGATCTTTCAAATATTGTTGATGGCGATCTAGCATTCACATCTACCAGTTCTTTCTGTACCCAAGGATGTAGTTCACCTGGGCCAGGTGACTTGAAATTCATCATAGGGAGCAAGGCATGTTCTTACTGTCTCTCTACTTCTCTTGGTTTTGAACTTAATATTGGTTTTCTTCAGTAATTTCCAGTGAAAAGGTCAATCTTCTTGGCATAGAAAACAGAAGCAAAATTAGAAATGAGAATTCTGTCATCTCAGTTGTCGGTATCCCCATCTGTCCCAAGAAAAGTCCCTAGCCCTTCTTTGATACTCTTTTGTTTCCTAGTATAGCTACATGGACACCCCCTTTTTGTTGTCCTAAGCTTCCCTTTCCAGTCTCAGCTCAGTCTGAGCTTTAGCATTCCTAATGGTATTTTTAAAACGTCCTGTATGCTCACTTTCATTCTCGATTCCCTAATCTACTGTACATTTCTTTTTGACATCTAAGTTGGTTGAGAATTTCTTATACATTCACATAAGTCTCCTCAGACAGTTCCTATTTTCCCTCCTTATTGGAATTGTTTCTCTTCCTGTCTTCATAATTTTATTCTTAAGTATCTCCTGTCCCTTCCTGGTCTGATGCACCCACCTTTATGTCCTTGAAAGTAAGTATGATAAGGTAGGTTCATATTCCATCGCTTATTAGCTGTGTGGCCTTGGACAAGTCCCTTAAGCTCTCTGAGTTTGAATTTCCTCATCTACAAAATGAGTATATATTATCTGTAATAACTACTTCATTAGGATTATTGTGAGGTTTAAGTGAGATAATAGAAGTAAATTTGTTATTTTGTTTTTGTTTTTGCAAACTTGATGTTGTTACATGAATATTAGTTTAAAATGTAATTTTCTTTAAAATTTGTACAACTTCTAGCATTTTTAAGAGACTATAGTTCCTAATTTAAGATTAGGAATGATTAGAGACAGTATCTAATTAAATGAAAACAGATGGGTATTTTTGGTCTATAATATTATAGCCAGTAAGGCGATGACAAAAGACCAAAGCCTTGGATATGTAGTAAGAGGATAGAGGAGGAAAAGTGGGTTCTGTCACCATAGTGGAAGAGAGTCACATAGAAGTAATTCTATTTTGCTCACTTAATTTAAAATTAGATTAGTTAAATTAATTAAGATTAGATCAAATTTCTTAATTATATGTGGAGTGGTCTATGATATTTGGATATGAAGTGATTTATGTCTGGGGTAGGAGTGGGTGATATGAATAGAGAATTATATAGATTATGATCTGGAAAGGACCTTTGGGATTATTTAATCTGACTGCCATTTTTTTTTTTACATTTAATAGTATATTTTTTCCCCAAATACATGTAAAGATAGTTTTCAACATTTATTTTTGTAAGATTTCGAATTTCAAATTTTTCTCCCTTCCTCTTTTCTCTCCCCTCTCCAAGACAGCAAGCAATCTGATAATAGGTTATACATGTCTAATCAAACCTATTTCCACATCAGTCATGTTGTAGAAGAAGAATCATAACAAAGGGGAAAAACTATAAGAAAGAAAAAACACAAAAAAGTTAAAATACTATGCTTCGATATGCATTCAGACTCCACAGTTCTTTATCTGAATGTGGATAGTATTTTCCATCATGGAAATTCTGACTTTTGGAATTCTGATTGCCTTTTTATAGATTAAGAAACTGAGGCCTAGAGAATGACTTATCCAAATCCCTTGCCCAAAGTCACACTGCTAGTAAGAGGCAGAACCAGGAAGTGAACCCAGATCCTTTGATTCCTACTGCAACACAATTTCCATTACACCATGATGGAGATTTGGAAAAAAGAAAATAATCAGTGACCCTGAACTTTCCCCACATCATTATGATGCATCCTTAGCTTGACTCTCAGAGGAATTCACCATCAAGAGACTTAACCAGGGTTAGGCAGTGAGGGTAGCATCCTGGGCAGTTTCCCTGGCTGATCCCCATGGGGGAGAGGAAAGTTCAAGAGTTGGGCTATTAATATAAACATTAATAGGCAGTTCTATTACTATTACAGGATATCTTGTTGTGGGTGGAGGGAGGAATTTAGGTACTTAGTCATGGGGTCGTTGATTTGGAGCTAGAAAGAACCTTAGAATCTTTCTAATTCAACCCCTCATTTTACAGATGGTGAAACAATGTTAGGTGATTTGCCCAAGGTGACACAGATAGTATCAGAGCCAGTACTGGTACCCATTTTCTTTGCCTTCAAATATTCTATTTGTCTCTTTCCACTGACTAGCTTACTTGTTGAGGCATCTTTATGTGCTAAAAGGGCCTCTAGATCACTACTCCGTTCCCAACTATCAACTTTTCAAGGGGACCAAGAAGGACCTATTTTTTCCCTTCTGTTCTATGCAGCACTCTTTTCACTCTCCCAGACAACATGGTGGCCACCAGTTTTAAGCAGACCCAGTGCCAACAAGCACTCCTCGTATTTCTGCTTTGGGGAGGTCTCTTTTCTTCATAGTCTGCTTTAGAAAATCATTGCATACAGATCTTTTGAAAAAAAAAACGGTTACTGGCTGAAGGGAAGTCCTGTTGTTTTAAGCAGGAAAGAGAGGCCTTATCACAACAGGAAGTATTGTGAAGCAAAGTTACGGAGGCTTCCAAGTGAGAGAGACTTTGGAAACAATGTCGGCCTGTAGTTCAGGAATATCAGGCAGGAAATTAAAATATGCTGGTGTGTGGAGTAGAAAGGAACTGATAAGCACTACCTGGTTGGCCTTCATGCAGATATAGCACAGTAAAGATGAAGTTGTTTTTCTAAATGTTCCCAATCTCTCATCAGCAAAATTTATTTTAGAAAAACACAGGGGTAAGAGGAACCAGCACTGTAATATGGCTGGAAGTCCTCAGGTAATGTTTAAAAAAAAATAGGAAAAGTAGATGGTATAATAAGCAAGGAATGGTAGTCAGTGAGCAACTTGGAGTGGAGCTGTATTGAGTAGGGCAACAGCATTACTTTTGGAGGAGACGTGAGTTTGAGTTTATTTACTCCCTAAACTAGAATTTATTAAGTACTTATCCTGTGCCAAGCAATGTGCTAAGTGCTGGGGCTGCAAAGACCAACGCAAAAACAAAAACAATCCCTGACCCCTGAGGAGATTACCTTCAGCTAGGGGAGTTTACATTCTACTCAATTTCCTTCTGGCCTTTATTAGCTGTGTGACCTTGGGAGAAGCTGTAGATAGGCAGATTTAGGTTCTGTGTAAGGAAAATGTCGGCCAGAATTCAAACCCAGGTCGCCTGGTTCAAACTCAGCAGAAAAGACAGTCCATGATCTCTTCTGCTACCCCACCCCAATAGATAGGGTTCACCCCTGTGCTATAGCCCTGGGGTTACTTCATCTCTGCACATTTGACACTGTCTTCTTCCATACTTAGAGCTTATCTCGCCCTAATGCAGTAATGCTTGGCAGATGCTCCTTTATTTAGATTTCCCCAGCCCCTCCAACCTCAGCAAAAATTGGGTCCCTCCTCTTCCCTGATCCCCCAGATATTAGTGCTTTCCCCCTCCTCAGCAAAAAATCAACTCATCCTAAGGAGACATTTAATAAATGTTTATTCAATTCAGAATTCATTTTATTTATTTATTTATCTTGGTAGCACATCTGACATTATTTTAGTTAGTGTTTGCCAAATACGCATTTTGTTTTGTTAGCATAATCACAGACATCTGACATCCTAGTCAGTATCTTTATGTAATTCCCTCTGTTAATGAAAAATTTAACAAAACAAGTGTTAGTGTGTAATCAATAACTTTTCACTAATAGAGGCATTATTTAAATATGAATGAGATATTATAAATCTCTTAAGCAGTGTCTCTATTGAGTATTTATTTAGCTGAGAAGCAGGATGGTATAGTGGAAAGAGCTCAGACTTAATGCCAGGAAAAACCTGAGTTCCTTCCTATCTCACCTCAGACACATACCAGCTGTGTGGCAATGGGTAAAGGGTTTTTACCTCATATGGAAAAGGTACAGTACCATGGAAAGAAAACTGTTTCCTGCCTTTCCCAACCCCTCTTAATTCAAATCCCTTCCCTCTTTTAATCTTTTTAATCTAATTTATTATTTATTTATTTATAATTATAATTATAATTTTTAATTATTATTTATTTTTAAATATATCCTTGTTTATACATGATTATTTACTTATTGTTTCCCCCATCAGATTATAAGCTCCTTGAGGTCTTTTGCTTCTTTTTGTATCCCTATCACTTAGCACAGTTCCTGACACAGAGTAGGTGTTTAATTTGTTTATTGACTGACTGACTGGCATCAGGGGCCCAGGATTCAAAAACACCTCTGGTTCATACTATCTCTGTGGCTTTGTGGGCAAGTCCCTTAGTCTCCCTGGACCTCAGTTTCCTCCTCTGTAAAACAAAAGGGGTTGAACTAAATGTTCTTTGATATCTTTCTAGATGTTAATCTATGGTCCTATGGTCTCAGTTTCCTCATCTATAAAATGAGAGTAATGATACCTAGAGTGGCTCCTTTATAAGTCTGTTGTGAGATACAGTGGAACAATGTATTTAGAAGCAGTTAGCAAACCTCACAACAAACACTAGGTAAATAACAGCTATTTTCATAAAGTAATATGAACATTTCTGAGAGGGTAAACTCCTTGAGGGGGTTAGATGGTGTAGGGGATAAAGCACTGAGACTGGAGTCAAGAAGGACTGGGTTCAAATCTAGCCTCAGATACTTATGAGCTGTGTGACCTTGGGAAAGTCATTTAACCCTGTTTGCCTCAGTTCCTCGTCTGTAAAATGAGCTGGAAGGAAATGGCAAACTACTCCAGTGTGTTTGCCAAGAAAACCCAAATGGGATGATGAAGACATAATTGAAAAACAAGAAACATCTTGAAGGTAGGGACTTTTTGGATTTAATTCAAATCCCCAGCCCTTAGCACAGTGCCTGAAACATGTTGTTGACTCTTTAGTAAGTGTCTGAGGCCAGATCTGAACTCACAAAAATGAGTATTCCTGACTCCAAGCCTGGCATTCTATCCATTTCACCACCTAGCTGCCTGGCACATAGTAGGTGCTTTATAAATACTTATTGACTTGAATACCTCTGTTCAGTAGAATATAAGCTCTTTGAGCACAAGGGTGCCTTGCAATTTCATCCTTATTTTTGTATGCCGGGAACCTAGCATAAGGCCTGGGATACAGTGGGCAATTAGTGTTTGTTGAACCGAATTTAACTGATTCCATACAAGATGAAAGGGAGAAAGAATGGTCAAAAATAAATATTTCAAGAGAAAACAGAGAAGGTGGAGGGGTGGTGGTGCCGCAGAGAGAAATAATGAAGTCAGAAGAAAGAAAGGTTTAACAGGAAAGATAATAAGCTCAGTTTTAGGCATTGGTTTTGGGATACTGGTGGGACATCTAGGATGAAGTGCTCTGTAGGCAGATGGAGGCCATTTGATTGAATGTGGCGAGAGAGGTATGTGAGGGAGGCATCAAAGATCATTCCAAAGTATTCCCACGTGAGAAAATGAATTTTTGCTGAATATTCTTCAGAGTGTAGCTTGGCCAAAAGAATCTTCCAGTTTTTGTGGAGACAATAAAACTTGGTTATCTGAGGCCCGGCAGGATATTTATGGAAATATCTTTGCTTTACAGCTGATTCCCATAGGAGCAGGTTTACTTTGGTCCAATTATAAAGTACTTAGGCTTAGAGGAGCAGTGGTGACTTTTTAATAATCACTTTTGAATCACCCCATTGTTTTCATAACCATCTTACTTCATTATCTTCTTACATTTCTAAACAAACTTTATTTTTTAAAAATAATTGTTATTGCTAAAGGTTCGGGAAACTTTCTGCTTTGAACCTTTGAAAACTTTAGGGGATGGCTTTTATTTTTCTCTCTCTATGTTTATTCTTCTTATATAAAAAATGTAGTGATCATAATATTAACCTTCTTTGGAATTATCTTACTTGATTTCCATAACAGTCTTTTGAAGTAAGAAGGACAGATACCAGGGCTTAGTGGTAAAGTAGGAAGTGGGTACTGGACTTGACAAAATCTGATTAGCAATCAAAAATTAGGGCGGAAAAATAGCAATGTCATTTGCTAGTTGTGTCATTTAGGCAATTCTTGGTTAAGAAGAGGAAGATGACCCAGAAGATGATGATAATGCTGATGATGAGTAAGATAATGTTGATCAGGATGGTGAAGATGATAATGATGATAGCAAAGCTGGCATTTATATCATTCTAAAAGTGAGTGCAAAAGTGCTTTACATATGCAATTTCACTTGTGTCTCAGAACTCAAAATATTTGTCTGAAGATGAAAAAAATAGGCCCTAGAGAACCAGTGCATTTCAGCAATAGTGTTTGAACCCAGTTTTTCCTTGACTCTAAATTCAGTAGTCAATTCCATGCTGCCTATTTTAAGTTCAATTTCCTCATTTTAATCAGTCAAAAAACATTTATTAAAGTACCTACTATGTGCTGGGCACTGTGCTAAGTGCTGGGGATACAAAAAAAGGCAAGAAGCACACAACCCCTCCACCCCCTACCCCTGAGAAGACAATACAGGAAAAAACCCTGAAAAGGTGGTGGTGTCCCATGGAGGGGGAAATGATAAGATGGTTGACCTAGGTGTGCTCCTTAAACAGAAGCTCTGGGAGGATCTCTATCCTCTTCTGTCAGAAGGAGGGAGAGGTTCCAGGGGCAGGGGGCTCTGAGGAGTGAGTTTCAGAATTGATGTGATCTTGATGATGTGATTCTTGGAAGACACCAGGAAAGTCCAAAAGAGCGTAATCTGATGGGAAATGATGGGAAAAGTGAGGACAATAATGGTCATCTACCTCGTGGGGGTTGTAAAGATCAAATGAGGTATGGAATTATATGTGAAGAAAATGATATTTGCCCAAGATTACACAATGTGGAACTCCTCATTCCTCACTCAGTCTTCTCTCTTCTGTAATGTCATTCTGGCTCCACTTTGTCCTCGCTTTGATATACTAACACAAGCTCCTCTGTAAGTCCTCAGAGTCACCTTGCACTTAGCATGGAATCTGGTTAATAGACTGAAAATTTGTTGAGGGTATCAGAAATGACTGAGAGACAGCTTGAAGTAGTGAACAGAAAATTTCCCTCCAAGTCAAGGGGACTTAGATTCAAGTGTCGATTTAGACACATGGGCTTTGTGATCCTGGGCAAGTCTCTTAACTCATTACCCCCAGGGAGTTCTCTAAGACAATTAATTACAGAATTATTACCCAACCTGCTTTGGTACAGTAAGCCTTTTTTCCAAATGCCTCTACGCTGTGGAAATCACTGGTCTGCAGAAAAAAAAAAAAAAGCTCTAGAGAAGCTATGTGGCATAGTGGATAGAACACGAGCCCTGGAGTCAGGAGGACCTCAGTTCAAATCTGGCCTCAGACACTTGACACTTACTAGCTGTGTGACCCTGGGCAAGTCACTTCACCTCATTGCCTAGCCAAAAAAAAAAAGTGGGCTCCATTCCTTTATGTGAAGAACATGAATAAGAAGAATAAAATATGAAAAACAGAATAGTACAATTGTGCACCTGTGCCACCAGAAAGAAAGTTCTCTAAGTAAGGAAAATGAGAGTCCTTGCCTTGGACATTTGCACTATGGGAAGCCTGAGTCCAAGTTTTTTGAAAGCCAAGTGTTAGAAACAGAGCCTCAGATTGTCAGAGAAGGGAGAATGTTGGCCAGTAGCCTGCTTAATGCTAGCCCTGGGCAGCACTGAGACAGAGGCAACGTTCGTATGTGGCACCGTGCCCCCCTTCTCTCTGTGCCTCTCTGGTGAATCATCTTTATCCTACCTCCCCCTCAGACTCCCATCTATTAGCTGTTAACTCATCAGATGGCAAGAGTAATACCTTTTAATACGTTTTAATAGGGGATTCTTGAGAACCCAAGAGAATGATGCTGTGATGATGGAATTTGAGGCAACCTGACAAGCTTGCTTCTTCATGCCCCCGGCCCCCACCTAATGCACTGCTGCTTCTGTGCTTCTTCCTCTCCAGCCCCCACTCTACCTATAATAACAACAACAGCAACAGTAGCAAACATTTATATAGCGCTTGAATATTTACAAAAGCACTGTACAAATATAATGTCATTTGATCCTCCCTAGGACCCTAGGAGGTAGGGGCTATTATTATCCTCATTTTGCAGATGAGACATAGAGAGGAATCCAGGGTCACAGAGCTATTAAGTGTCTGAAGTAGGAATTGAACTGAGCTCATCCTGACCCTACCCACTACACCACCTCACTGCTTCTGCTTTGGAAATTGTTCTGGCATTGTCCCCCTTTTATGAATGTAAGCTCCTTGAGGGCAGGGACTATCTTTGCTTATGTATATGTATCCCCAGCATTTAAACCTTAAGCTTTTTCATTTATTTATTCCTCTGGAGCAAGGGAACTTCCCAACAGCTAATGAATCATATTGTGTATATTCATAAAGGTCAGTCCTACTGGTGATGAGAAAGTTGATGGCAGGAGATTTGGGCCAGAGATTTTTGACTCTTTTTCTAGCTCTAGGAGAGATAGTAGTGATGTATTGGAAAGGGCACTATACTCAGTGTCCGGAGGCAGGGTAATAGGTTCCAGTTCTGCCACTAAATAGCTGAGTGACACTCTGACAAATGAAAGAATTAGACTAATGGTCTTTAATAAGGATTCTTCAAGTCCTAATATTTTAAGGTACTATCTGCTTTCTTTGATAAGCCTCAGATTCCTTATTTCTAAAATGGGGCCAATACTGCACTAAGAAAAACCTCAACCTTAGAATGCTCTCTGTCTCTCTCCCTTCTTCCCCTCCCCCCCTTTTCTCTCTATGCATATTCACATGTACACGTGTGTATAGTGTCCAGGCAGTGTGTGTGTGTGTGTGTGTGTGTGTGTGTGTGTGTGTGTGTGTGTGTGTGTGTATGATTATTGTTATAAGGGTGTTGCAAGAACAAGCTTATGGAGCCACTTTCAGGGCCGGTGGCAGTGAGAGCTGAAATAAAGACTCATCTAGCAATGATGGTATCTATTTATCTTCCTTCTTCCCTCCCTTCCTTTTTTCTTTCTTTCTTTCTCTTTCTTTCTTTCTTTCTTTCTTTCTTTCTTTCTTTCTTTCTTTCTTTCTTTCTTTCTTAATTTCTTTCTTTCCTCCCCATCTCTATCTATATGGTTGCCTAGACACAATATCCAAAAGAATTGTTATTGTATCTTTCTCTCATGTTGTAGTTATTAGATACATTTTATATACTCCATCCTTTCCATTTCACTATCTTTAAGCAATGGGTTGTTTGAATGAAAACGTGCTTATTTCAATTGGCCACATGGGGAAAAGGGTTGCTTCATGTCTGCAACACTTTCATTTTTTATGCGGGTAGGGCCCTTTGCTACAAGAAAGTTTCCCTACGCTAGATCTTGGTAGTAGTGACTTTGCTTTATCATTTAATGAAGCTCAAGAAGGGGGGGGGGGGGGGGAAGAGAGAGAGAGAGAGAGAAGGAAAACAATTTTGATTCCTGCTAAGTTGGGCTGCTCAGGCCACCCACATGGATAGGTTACTACCTAAGCATAGGGTTTGGTTGTGGAAAGAGTCAGGGAGTGGCCTTGATTAATATGCCCGCGAGTCTGTTTATTTGACACACCCTGCATTCTCTGAGGGTTTTCTTTTTGGGCTTATAGCTGAGATTGAGCATCTCATAGACTACCTCCTCAAGGAATTTGGATGGCAGTGAGACTAGTCTAATGGGGGTCTGGTACATGTGCAAATCTTATCAACTTGCTCACCTGCTCCCCAGTTGGAGAAACTGCGAAGCTTGCTTTTGAAAGGAAGTGCCTTGGAGAAACTACCAGGCATGGACATTCTGCATCTGCTTCTGGTTGGTTAGCCACAACATGATTGAGAGAAGACTATATTGACTGACTGATGGCATCTTCAAAAATACCCAAATCAGCTTTGGCCGCCTCATTGCTCCCTTTGTATCAGGGGGAGATCAGTGACTCTTTGATGGTGACCAGGAAAAAACCCTGTGATGAAGGGAGAGAAGCCGTACAACCTGGTGAAAGGTTGTCATAAGGGAGTTTCAGAGGCTAGGCTCCAAGATGGGCATTGCAGTTAATCCAGCACTAATACCCTGAGCAGGAAGGAGCAATCTTATGAGTTACCTTCAGGGACCTCGGCATCGAGAGCTGAAACAAAGGCTCATCTGGCAGTGATGATGCCTTTGGATGGGAACTTGGTAGTACCAATGTAGGAACTGAACTAAGTTTTAAGACAACTCCTTCAGAGATTGATGGGGAGTGTGCCCCAGAGGTATTAAGGAAAATGTTGTGCTTTGTTTTTGCTGCTTTTGAAGTAAATATCCCTTTGCAAAAGCTGCCCAAGAGTTTAATGGAACTGGGGCACTAGTCACAGATTCCTGACAATGAGGGGGTCTGGTGGGTCTTCAAGTTCCATAGCTAGTAAGGTCTCAAGCTGATGGCAGTGGAGAAGAGAGATACCCCATCTTTGTGGACTTACCTCCCTGGCATCCAGAAAGGTAATGTAACAAGTCTGCCTCCAGGAAAGAGGACCAAAACATACATGTTATGCCAGTTTAGATGTTCATATGGACAACATAAGTCTTAAGTTTGAAATAGATAGTAGCAGCGTTTTGTAGATAGGCCAGTATCTATCTGCTCACCTCCCCTCAACTTGCCTTATTTCTATGTACTGCAATCCCTTAGAACACATTTACATAGCACTTTTATGCTTTCTCCTTTGATCTTCAAATAATGTTGATATGTAGGAAGGGCAAATATTTTTGACCCCACTTTCCAGATAAGAAAACCAAGTGGTAAAAGGCTTTTCTAAGATTTTGTAAGGGCTGGAACTAGAACCTAGGCATGTCTTGACTTGTACTCTATAGAATTGTAATCAGCGATGTGTTGGAACCACTTTGTGCCTTGTCAGGAGACCACAGTGTAAAATTTTCAGTGTGAGCATTCACACTTTGAAAAACTGGTAAACACCACAAATCAGGGCTTGGTTTATTATTTTGTTGATTGTCTAGATTTAAGAAAATGATGGAGAAAATTTTAATGATGCATGTCATATACACCAATGGTTTTTTTTGGTCTTTTTGTTTTGTTTTGCTTTTTTGCCTCAGAGAGCTGGTTGTTAAACATTTACCAACACCCCCTGATCATAATGTTATATCTGGAAGGGACTCTAAAGATCCTAGAGTCCTTTTTACATTAGGATACTGGAACTAAAAACGATTAAGTGACTTATCCAAGGTCACAAAGCTGTTTAGAATTTAAGCTTGAGCTAAGTCCAGCTCTCATGATTTCAATGCTCATTCCTCACCATATCTCACTTCTCTTTTCTTCTTTCTCTCATAAGTATTACATGTATTTATCCATTGATGTACACAGTATTATCTGGCTATGTACATGGATGGATATAAATTTTAGGCTATGTCTGAATTAATTTCTTGCCACCTGATAAATTTTTGATTTAACCCTTTAAAAAGCAGCAGGTTTCTTTACAAGCCCTAAGACTGTCACTCAGAAATTCCTGAGTAGGTCGTTACTGTATCCTAGGAACACGCAGAGCTGGACGATTAATATAAATGTATAGTTGAATCATTGTGTAGACAGATTTCATCGAAAGGCATTCTTCCTCCTCCTCTTCTTCCTCTTGCCTCCTATACATTTTATTTTATACTATTATAAACATTATTCTGAGACAGGATCCTTGGCTTCAACAGTCTGCCAAAGGCGTTTATGATACAAAAGAGGTTAAGAAACCCTGCTTCAAATTAAGGGAGTTGATGATTGAGAGAGGTTTTAAGGATGGTTCTGAAGGAGAAACTTTTTTATAATCAGGCTTTAGGCATAGAAGAAATAGGTTTTCTCTCTGTTGGGATTTGTAGGGCAAAGAATCACAGAACACAGCTATCTGCCTTACCCCATTATGATCCTACTTCATGGAGGAAAGCAAGCAAAATAGTGAGGCTGCAGTGGGCAGAGTCCTGGGTGGCTGAGGCAACTTGGGAGTATGGAAGGGTTCCATCTGGATCACCAATGAAATACTTATCTTTGCAATTTCCGACAGTTGGGCACCTTTGTAGGCCCTAAAGTAGACTGAGGGCCTATGGGCATTGTATTATGACACATCATTATGTGAAAGCGAGTCATAGAAATGGCTTCTCAGTTGTTAGAACACTGGTCTTGGAATTCAAATGCATACCTGCATGAAGGGATGCTGGTTTGGGGAATACCACTGTGTTGTGATGCAGGCAACAATGTAAATTAACAACAGCCAGGAAATTTGGGGAATACACACATGTATATATGTATATGTGTATGTAAGTATGTATGTATGTATGTTAGCCAAAATGCCAGGACTGCTTTCCCACTTGTCAACAGGTAGTTCATATTATTGTAGAAGAAAGCACTATCTGTTTATTTATTTATTTTATTGATAACTTTTGATTTTATATTGCCTAAATTTCTTTCAATATCCCTCCACTTCTCCCCTCCCAGAGAGCCATCCCATATAACAAAGACTTCTTTAAAAAGAAAAAGGAAGGGAAAAAATAGCAAAACCAATTCATACATTGAAAAAAAATATGAAAAAAACAAACAACAAACCATAGTCAGTCCTCAACTTTCAAGGAGATAACTTTCCTAGAAAACTTCGTGAAAGTCCAAAACCCAAATGTTGATACACTGGAGGGGGGGGGGGGGCAGGTCAGGTTCCTTCAACCACCTAAAATTGTAATCTTTTGATAGGGATGGCTGAAAATACACTTTTCTGTGTACAATTGTTTATTAACAAAACAGTCATTCTGATAATATAAACTTTCACTAACACAGTAAGCATGAAATAGCCCCTAAAATGCATGGGAGAGGAGAGGCAACTGAAGGGATTGGGAAGGGCACCAGCAATAGTGTCAGAAGAACCCTAAGGTAAAAAAGGGAAGGGGGGAAGCGGCCATATCTAATCTCCCTTTCTGCTCTGAGGTGAAAAGCGCTTGCTCGCCTTGAGGTGAGTCCCCAGTCCCCAGTCCTGGCATAGAACTCCAGCCCTGCAGCGACACCCACTCTGCACCACAGGCACTGTGGGACGCCCTCCAGCTGTGTTGAAGTGTTGAGGAACCATAGATGTTCCATTTAAGCGTGGATTATCCACCCCCTTCCCACTTCAGCAGAGGAGAATGAGGGAGTTTCTTCTCGTATTTCTTCGGGACCGCGCTTATTCTTTTGCAGGTATCTTCATTGTTCTGAAGTATGGAGTTAGATCACAAAGTAAGAGCTCCAGAGCTGGAAGGTACTTCAGAGGCCCCTCCTTCATTTTTGGAGTTGAGGAAATTGGGGTCTAAGGAAATTTTCTGCCAAAAGGTCACTCACACAGTAAATGCCCAAGGCAGGACTTGAACCCGTGTATTCTGATTCCTGAACCATGGTGATTGTTCACACAATTACCTGTCTCTAAACTACTCTTTCCCCCTCCATTTCTGCCCATAGTACAGTGGAAAGAGTATTCCTTGTCTAGATAACTGTGAACAAAAGTATCGACTCTAAAAAACACAGTATGTGTCCAGGGAAGCATGAATAGCTCCCTTTGGCTGACGTGTAAATCTACGTTACCCTGTTACTAGTCCACAAAGTTTTACTACCTAAAATTCTTACTTTTTCACAAAAGCTTACAAACTTAAACAATTTTTCTTCTACTCTTTTTTTCTCTCCTTTTTTTGGTCTTTTCTCCTGTACTCTACCACCTCTCCACTCATGGCTGAAAAAAGCAGAAACGGTCTATTGCAGATAACTTAGATATATTTTACTTGTCTGAAAGAGACCGAGGCAGGAAAGATTGCCAAAATCTATGTGAAGAGGGGAGGAAGAAGAGGGGGAGATAGGGCTGAAAAGGTAGGTTGGTGCCAGGCTGTGGAGAGCCTTCAGGCCACATTAAGGTCCTTATCACTAGGCACTTCTGGTTACTGGGCTCTTTGGTAGATACTCTTTTATAAGTAGGCCTGATTTTGCAACATGAAATTCTTGAATAGTTTATCTCTGCTGTTATTTCATTTATGAAAAAAGGTAGATATGGTCAATATTCTGTTTCTTCATATAAATACTGACTGTGCTTTCTCCCTCTCTATTCAAGAAAAAGTTTTTATCACAGAAATTTCAAAAGATAAACTTGATCAAATCTTCTTTTCCATATGTCAGAGGCAGAACACCTTCTATAGCTATTGAATAATACAAAGCCTTAAAATGCCTGGCTGTAGATTTTCTCCTTTATTCAAACCAGTAGAAAAGGCCAACCTGGGAAGCTTTTAGGGAAGTGCAAGAGAATGAGGATAGGGGTGTGAGGCTAATCAGAGGAAAACTTCAACTACTACATTTCCTATTTTTAATGGTTCCTTATTTATTTATTGGGTGGTTCTTAATATGAATTTTACTTTGACTTCCATTGACAAACACAAGTAAAGGAAATAAGTAAAATTAGTGTGTAAAGCTGAACATACAATGAGAAATAACGAATTTTTTACACGTTTGTATTTTCTCTTATTTACCAGTCATTAACCCTACCCACAAGTGATGTGCAAATTGACTTTCATATTCTTGTGTCCACAGTACAGTGGAAAGAGCAATCAGTTTGGAATCAGAAGACCTAGGTTCAAATATTGCCTGTGAGATATTGGGGAAATCACTTCATCTCCTTGGGTCCTGATCTCATCTGTAAATGAGGGAGTTGGTCTAGATGGATTCTCAGGTGTCTTCCAGCCCCAGAGCTATGGTCCCATGACCCCTTTATTTCTCTGATCCTTTCATTGTTGTTATACTCTCTTCTTTGTCATGTGTTTCTCATGCACAAAGTATAACAATAATGATGACAATAATAATAAGCATTTATTTACATAGTACTTTATATATGTGGCTGTTATTGGTGTTTTTAGTCAACGTGTGCCTTGTTCCTTTGGTTCTACTTTCATCATTTGGTATCACTGCATGTGTCTTCCCACATTTCTTTGATTTCTTCATGTTAATCATTTCTTATGGTACAACAATATTGCAGTATATTCATATGTCCTGATTTATTAATAATAATTGTTTGATACCAATTGATGAATACCTAGTTTGTTTCTAGTTTGGGTTTTTTGTTGTTCTTCTTCTAAATAGTGCACCAATAGGTCTTTTTTTTTTCTTCCTGGCTTAAAACTTGAGGTTCACTTTCAGCAATCAAGGATGGGACTGACCTATGGGAAAGGAGTGGTCCCAGTGGAAAGAATTCTTGGGGATTTGGAGCCAGAAGACTTGGGTTTGTCTCTGAGACCTATAAATCCCCTTTACCTCTCTGGATATCAGGCCCCTCATCTGCGCAATGAACAAGCTTGACTGGATAACCTCTAACGTCCCTTTCAGATAGAAATCCTATGAAGAGGAAGGGGATAATGTGGGGTGGACAGGGTGGAGTAATCTGACAAGGCTGAGAACTGGTACATTTAGAGGAGAAGGAGCAGCAGTTGCCCCAGGAAGAATAGCTTGTCCCAGATGGGAGGCTCAAAGAGAGTAAGAGTTCTGCTTCTGGCCCTTTTCTGCCACACACTACAGTTGGTGCTCTAAGTTAAGGAAGGCAGTTCTCCAAATGTATGTATAGGTTTATATGTGGGTTAAGTTGCATGCTATTAGATTTTTTTGTTTGTTTGTTTGTTTGTTTGGCAGGAGAAGCCTCAGACAATGATTTATTTTACTTCAAGTACTATTGGATAAAACAAAATTCTAGTACATCAAAATTACTTGGAATGCCCAGTAGGGTGTTTTGTAATGGGATTCACCTTGAAATTTAAACTTTGGCTCTCTTTTACTATAGATAGCCCTTGGGTTAGAAACTCTTACTATCGGATGGAGGCGGATTTAATTTGAAGGATTTCATTCCCTTCTCTTGGTTCATAAGCCTTTGCCCAGAAAACCCGGGAAAGTTTCCAGCTTGTATCAATTTATGTACTTAAAAGCTTACAGATTACCGCAGTACTAAATTTGCCATGACACAAAAGGAGTCAATACATTTTGTTGTTTTGCCAACAATATAGGCATTTAAAAAAACAACAACAATACCCAGCTTGCATTCCAAGTTGAATGCAATAATTTTCTGCTAAAATGAGTGTCCCCAAAATGGTTTTCAGTGCTATGGCCATTCAGCAACAGGAGTGCTAGAATTTGGGAGAATGTACCAGGCACAGTGGAAAGCATACTGGCTCTTCAATTAGAGGACCTAAGTTCAAATCCTGCCTCTTGGCATTTACTATGAGTGTGACATTGCACAAGTCACTTAACTTCCCTCTTCTTCATTTTCCTTATCTATAAAATGTGAGAGGGTTGGCCACAATGATCTTTCAGGATCCTTCTGATCCTCCTGGCTTGTTCTTCCTCAATTCCTCCTATTCCCTTGACTAATTTCAATTTAAAAAGCTCTATGGCAGCAAAATGAGAATTCAGAGGGTGTTCTCATACTTTGGAATTGTCGAAGTGTCAGCAGACATCATTACTGTTGATTGGTGGGAAGAAGGGACATGAGGAAACTTCCAGTTGGGACCAGATATCCCCAAATCCCCCTGTATGCCCCATTAAAAGAGCATCCTGTTTTACTTTTAGTGATCTGAGCTTTGATCAGAAGTCACTTGTGAAATGTCTTGAATCAAAAACAAAATCTAACACCAAAAAATCAGAATGGGGAGCCACAAAACTTAAAATGATTCCACCCAATTTTAGCACACGCTGATCAGGAATTGTGTGTTCTTTTTTGAGACAGGAAGAAGGGAATGGAATGACACAGAGCCTAGGATCTGCCCTCATAGAATACCCTTTGTTTGGCATGCATCCTCATTTCCCAAGTTGAGGATGATTGTCATGTTTGAGGTCAACCTTTTGTACATCCACCCACCTAACATTATAATTGTAGGCAGGGAGAATTTTTTTCCCCTACAATAAATTCTATGATGTCCCTAACGTGGATTTGATTCTTGGTACTATAATCTAAAGAACTGGGGGGAGCTTTGGGTCGAAACTCTAATAGCCACTGTTGTGTTCCTTTTTAGGAGTTAGCTTAAATTCTGTTGGAATTTAAGTATGTTAGTATGTTCTAACACTTGGAATGTTCCACTTGTACGGAATATAAGTACCGCCTTTTCCCCTTGGCATGGCCTGAGCAAAGAGATTTGGAGAGCTGGTAGCCTTCCTAATACAGAGGAAAGAACTGTCCCCGTTGGTTGTTTAACTATTGCTTGCTATTTAAACAAAAATGGGTACAAGAGCCCCAGTAGCTTATGTACTAAAACCAAAGTTAATTGAGGGTCAATATGTATCCAGGGAGTGTCATTTTCCTGCTTCTTCTAAAATGAACTGAGCACTAGTTGATAATAATGGTGGCTGATGACGGTCTGATGATGTGATTACAATGTCATCATCATTAGAGTGGCTCATGATGTGTATTACCAATTTTATATGACCACTTCTAGGGGTGTGGGGGGTAAGTTAGCAGTTCTATGGCCTGGTTGAGTCTTAAGTTGTTTCTTCTTATGTGCCGTGCCTCATGAGTTCCCTGTATTCTTGAGAACACTTGGATAGCTCTCAAAGTATAGTTCACATATTACTGCACTGACTTATAAAAACATCCTGAGGCCTGTCAGTGGTAGAGCCAAAAACCAAAGAATCCCTGAGTTGGAAGGGACCTTAGAGGTCCAGTCCATACCTAATCATTGAATTGATCCAGGCACACCAGGACCTACTTCAAAAGTAGTGGTGCAATGGATAGAGCACTGGCCCTGGAGTCAGGAGAACCTGAGTTCAAATCCAGCCTCAGACATTTATTAGCTGTGTGACCCTGGGCAAATCACTTAACCCTCTATTGCCTACCAAAAAAAAGAACAACACAGTAGACTATATTGGCTTACTGTTATAGACACAGAAGGAAAAAGATGAACTAGGGGGAAAGTGTCTTTAGAATTTAAACACATTGGGGCAGCTAGGTGGTGCAGTGAATAGAGCACCAACCCTGGAGTCAGGAGGACCTGAGTTCAAATCTGGCTTCAAACACATAACATTCACTAGGTGTGTGACTCTGGGCAAGTCACTTAACCCCATTGCCTAGCCAAAAAAAAAAAATTTAAACACATTATTAGTGAGTGACTCAAATACCATACTCTAAATTAATAAACAGGAGGCTGGCCCCGTTAATTACCCTATGATTTGGGAACACAGTCATGTTAACATATCTAACTCCATATCAACTGCCTGCGGATGATAGAAAATCTAGTACCTTGTATCTGCTTTAATATTTGAGGGAATATCTGGGCTCTGAAAGTGTCCTAGAAAGGCCTGAGGATTGTTTGTATATTCGATCATTCAGTACAGTTAGACAGTTTCATAGAATCTTAAAACTGAAAGGGTTTTAGTATCTACTTCCTTTCTTTTATTTTATAGGTTAGGAAATTGAGGCCTGGAAAAGTAAAGTGATTTGCCTAAGAAAATAAAGCTAAATAGTGATGATATGAAGACTAAAACTAGCGTTGTCTAGTTAATGGTTAGCAACCACTTTTTAATAAAAAAATTTTCAAGGATGCATACATGCCACACTTTTAAGTTTAATCTGCATTATTAGTCTAAACTGGAGGTGTCAAACACTCCAGAGTGCTAGTTGAACCATATTAAAATGTTATTGGGAAACATCTAACAAAATAAATAAAAATGTTTCCCAATTACATTTTAATAACAAATCTCCTTAATAAAAGGATCTGTTCTGTTTTGACTCAGTCAAAAGGCCACACCCAGGGCCTTAGAGGCCATGGGTGGCCTTGAGGCTGCAGGTTCCCTACCCCTGGTCTAAACAATTAAACAAAACATAAATCAAGCCCTGATTTGTAACTTGCTGATTTCTGAGGTGTCAATGCTCACTGAAAATTTAACAATTGGCTGGCTCTATCACATCCTTTCCATAACCTAGTTTTCTAATCCATTGTTTATACTATTATACCACATTCCTTCTTTAATAAGGCAAGAGTACTTTGAGACATGGAATATGACCAGTGTGGATAGTTTAGGGACCTAAAACTGAAAATAATAAGCTATGAACTATAGGGGGGAAAGGGAATGTAAAGGAATAAGCATTTCTATGGTGCCTGCTATGTGCCAGGCACTGAGCTAAGCACTTTTACAAATATTATCTCTTTTTGATCCTACAGTAGCAGAAAGAGGGCTGAACTTGGGAGTCACAACGCCTGAATTCAAATACTAGATCTACTGCTGACTAGCTCTCTGATCTTAGATAAGTCATTTAAACTAACCAAGTAAACTTTGTATCCTCATCTGTGAAATGGGGAGAATAACACATGCCTTACTGTACCTTCTAGGGTAGAGTTGCAGCAGTCCAATAAGCTAATATCAGTAAAGTGCTTTGCAATGGTAAAGGCAAGAAGGTGCTGAAGCCAGCTAGAACAGGCTGGGAGCCAATTTATGCCTTGGAAATAAGCCATTACTACAAATCAAAGCTTGATTTCTTGTTTTGTTGATTATCTAGACTTAAGAAAGTGATGGAGAAAATGTTAATGGTACAGATTAAACTTATTTTGTGCATATATTCCCCCTTCCCTCCAGAAAGCTGGTTGTTAAACATTACTAGCACACCCCTGGAAAGCACTATAAAAATAAGACACAGAAGTAGCTTCAGCCATCACCATGGTTACAGTTGCCCTCATCCTAAGCAGTAAAACTAATGATAAAATTCACTGAGGAATCTCCCAACTTCTGCCCTTGAGTCAGAGCCAGATTAAAGGTCCCAGAATGTACAGAGAGTAGAGCTGTTATGCAAAGACAGATGTGCCTGCCTGTCCCTTAGCCCTGTCCTAAGTGGAGTGAGAGGGAAGTCAAATGGCGTGGTCAGTAAAGATAACTGATTCAGATTGACACGTCTTTTCTTCTTTCAAACCAATTATCTTCTCTCCTGCAGAGAGAGAGAGAGAGAGAGACAGACAGACAGACAGACACAGACACAGACACACACACACACACACACACACACTGTTATCATTTGGGAACTGTCAAATCATGGGTCTAGCAAATGATCCTTTTTCTAACAGTGAAACAGTGGTCTTGTATGTGTGTGTGTGTGTGTGTGTGTGTGTGTGTGTGTGTGTGTGTGTTTTAATAGCACTTTGCTTTTGAAACCCATATAAAAGTCATGAGACCCATAACATAAATCATTTATGGTTTACCATGATTACTTTCAACACTTGCTTATTTTATAAGATGACCAGGATTTTTAAAAGGCATTTGTAAAAGAGTGTAAAGCTTCTTTCTAATGTATTTCTTTCTTTTCCTTTATGTAGTTCCCTATGTACTGAGGAGCTGTGCAGAATTTATTGAGACTCATGGCATTGTGGATGGAATCTATCGACTTTCAGGAGTAACATCAAACATCCAAAAACTGAGGTATTCTAGCCTTGCAAACCCTAACTCACAGCAGGACCATAACTGACCCCTCCCAAACTGATGAGTGCATTCAGGATCTCTTGGGGCCAGGAATTCCAGGGGTGATTATGGTGCTTTCAATCAAGAGTTTCTGTATCAAGTCCAATATAAATATCTCCAATAAAATGTCTAGGGGAATTTATTTTGCTTCTCTGGATCCCTGATGGGTACATTTGATTTCAGCAAAATTTACTAGCAGGAAATACTAGAGTTATTTTTTCCAACAACAGTAAATTCTTGTTTTGTTTTTTTGTTTTGTTTTGTTTTTATAGAACATTAACACTTATTCTTAATACGTCTCTAGGAAATCCCATTACTGAATTGTGCTAAGTCCTTGAAATCCAAATAGCTATAGAAAGTCCATTAGTGAACTGAAGGGTCTTCCCCTACCTTTCTTGTACCTAACAACAGTTTTGTCTATTTTGGGAACTGTTATTTAGCCATAAAGATAAACTCATTTTAGTTAAATGTTTGTTTTTACGTTTTTAGGCTACTTTAACCATGAATAAAAGAATTGCCAACACAGAATTAGAGATTCTTTCAACTAAGCTAACATGAAAATATTCATCAATTATTCACCTAATAAACATCTATTTACTTAACCATAAACTAGAAAGAAAAAAGACAAGCTTTCCAGCTTTTTCATTTTCCAAATGATTTCTTTCTTAAGAATGGAATAGTCAAAGAATTTTTTTTTCTATAGAAGACATTGCTGCTGAATGCTGGATTATTGCTTCCAAAGACTCTGTCTCTGTTCAAGAGTTTGAGAGATTTGCATTAGATCACTGGTTTGACTTTCTTCAAAAATTCATTAGCAATCATGTATTTTTGCTGGATGCTCAAGTCATAACCAGTTCTTCAGCAGTTAAGGATTGACCCTGTACTGAACACTAAGATTATTGGCAAGAAAATAAACTGACAAGAATGTTGGCAAGAAATTGAGCTGGCAAGAATGTTGGCTAGAAAATCTAGTTGCTTGTTACATTCATTTTTTTA
Source organism: Vombatus ursinus (assembly GCF_900497805.2). NCBI lineage: Eukaryota > Metazoa > Chordata > Mammalia > Diprotodontia > Vombatidae > Vombatus > Vombatus ursinus. Next base: position 30,393,626 of record NW_020941197.1, read on the forward strand.
AAATGCCTATAAATTAAATTGGTCATTGCCTTTTTCTCTTTTCAAGGTCTTAGTTCCTTTCAAATTTTAACAGCATCAGAAATTTCATAGCATTTTGTTCAAGGTTATAGAAATAGACCTCAAGGATGGTCAGCATGCCCTGTGTATTTCTTTTTAGCCAATCTTAGGAATATTACCTTGTCAGTTCTGTTTTGTCAAAAGCCTAAACTAGGGGGTCAGCTAGGTGGCACAGTGGATAGGTTCAAATCCAGCCTCAGACATAGCACTTACTAGCTATGTGACTCTGGGCAAGTCACTTAACCCCAATTGCCTCACCAAAAAGCAGAAGGAAAAAAAAAAGCCTAACCTAGCTCTTCTATATTAAAACTCAAAGATCTTATCATATAATTTAGAATTTAACTTCTAGTCTTATGCTATTTTGAGACAATGTGACTTGTATTAGAGTTTATTATTATTATTAATGTATTAGAGGCATTTCATGAATTTGTCACAATAGAGCATGATATTAGGGGCTCATTCATCCCTAGTAGAGCTCCTCTCTTGATGCTAAGGTTTAGAAGGTTTAGAGATGCAGTGTGTCATATGAATAAAGAGCCAGCTTAAAAGCCAGGAAGACTTGAGTTCAGGTCCCACCTTGGACACATACTATACTGACTTTGAGCCCCTGGTCAGTATTACTTAACCTTTCAATGTTCTAAGCAACTATCTAAGGGTATAAGTTGGAAGAAAAAGTGCTGAATTTGTAGTGGACAAGGGAGTTTCCCCTCCTGCTCCCTATACTAATGAAATCACAGATCCAGTCCCTATCTCTATTAATCATCTGAGTTGCTTAGTTTTAGTTCTTAGGTTGGATTTGTGTTGTCATAAACAAACAAAAAACATGTTTGTTGATGATAATATATGGAAATAAGGAAAAAAGAAACGGACCAGATCCACCCTATTTTCTCCTGCCTATTTTCTCCCTACTCCGTACTCTTCCTTTCCCCTTTTCTTTCCCCTCCCCCTCCTCCTCCTTTTCCCTCTTCCCTTCCCATGCCTCTTCTCTTCCTCTTTCCTCTCCTCCCCTCTCTTCTTCCTCCTCCTCTTCCTTTTTTCTTTCTCTTTCCACTCCGTGTCTCTCCTCTCTTTCCCTCTACTCCCCTCCTTTCTTTTTTCTCTCTTTTCTCTCCCTCTCTCTCCTCTCTCTCTCTCTCTCTTCTTCCCTCCCTCTCTCCTTCTGGAACTTATTTGGAACATGTATTAACAACTAAGTTTTTTAATACTTATACTAGCCAAATTGTTTTCATCCCCACTATTTACATCTGAGAAATTAGAGATAGAACTCTCTATGTTAAACTCATTACTAAGTGATTGTTATGTCCTTCAAACCACTGAAGCTCTTTCGGGGGAGTACAGAACTGAACCAAGAGTCTTCCCACAACTTTCCTGTAAAATTTTGCCTAGAATAGAGGATCTTGGGTGGGGGTGAGGTCAAGGTTGAAAGTACAGTTAGATCAGCCATTTCAGGTTGGTGATACTTTTATTCTGTCTGGCCCTGATAGATCTAATTTGTGCTCTTCAGTATTGTTATGTCTCTGTCTGTGTTGTTTCAGGCAGGAGTTTGGCTCAGATCAATGTCCAGATCTGACAAGGGAAGTTTACCTTCAGGACATTCACTGTGTGGGCTCCCTTTGTAAGCTGTACTTTAGGGAGCTGCCTAACCCTCTCCTCACTTATGAGCTCTACGAGAAATTCACGGTAAGCTTTTCTTCTTCAGTTACAGGGAGGTGGGTGGGTAGTATGCATGGATGTTTGCAAAAAGAGGTGATAGCTCTCTTCTCCTTCCAGTTCTGAATCTTAGCGAGTAAGTTGTTTTTTGTAAAGTGGGAAGAAATGACTCACCAATCCAATCTCATAGCTAGAGACTAATTATTATTATTATTTTTGTGAACCCTCAAAAATGCAAGTTATCCCATTTATACTTATCTGTGTGGGTAGTAGGGCTATTTGCTAATTTTTCTTCCTCCATTGCTCTTTGCTTATTTTCCTTTTAGGACTGAAGAAAGAGAAGAGAAAGGGCCCGGGGAGGAGGAAACAAAGTGGAGGGGGAAATGAGAATAAAGAAGGACAGAACAACAAGGGAGCCATTCAGGCTAGGCTTGTATGGAGAAAAGCTGTTAGCAGAACATGTAGTCAGTTGAGATATAGCAAATAAACAAGAGTTAACTAAAAGAAAAGTTGCAGAAAGAAGTTTTGTTTTTAAAGGGCAGGTATAGTGAACAAATTTGATGCTGGAAAAAAATTTGGGAAAATGCACCTCTGTTCTTCTTCCCTTTGTATAGATGGGGGACTGTGAATGTGGAATATGGCTTAGATTGTCAGATAAGACTGATACATTCATTTTCTTAAAGTGCTTTTTTTCCCTCTTTTTTTTAAAATCTTTGTTATAAGGACTAGCTTGTTGGGGAACAGAGGAAAGAGACATAAAGTTAGAAAGAAGTTTAGTAAGACAACATATTAATAACAATAAGATTTGTTAAAAACCCAGCTTCGAAACTTGGGCTTAAATTCTGAAAAAGGAAAACCGCCCATAATAAACCCACCTAGTAGGCAGCAATCAGGAACCTGGGGCTTCAGGTTAATATGAATGGTAAAATCACAAATGAGTAACAACCCATTCTTCAAATCCTAAGCACAGCTACAAAGCAAAGAGCCTTCTTCCTGTGGGCACACTGTGCTTCCATATTGACTTCCAAAGCTATGTCCGCAGGTAAACCAAAGTCACAGCCAGTAATCATCCTCTTTGAATGGGATAAAGGTAGAATTCCATTTGATCAAATTTAACAGTGCAGAAGTACAGAAGGACTGGGAGGTGTAGTGGAAGCAGCATTGGCCTTGGCACCACAAGACCTGCCTGGCCTTTAATCCTAGCTCTCCTACTTTCTAGCTGTGTGACCTTAGGAAAGTCACAACATCTCTGACCCTTAGATTCCTCTTTTATAAAATGAAGATAGTAATACCCACTCCGCCCATTTCACATTGTTATGAGACCTAGGTTAAAAGATAACCAAGGTAGAATGCTTTGAAAATTCTAAGGTGCTACATAAAAATAAAGTTTTTTCATATAATCCAATTTTATTTATAGCTAATATGAATTATCTAGTTTTATTTAAATAGGGACCAATTATTCTCTTGTGTAGAGAGGACAATTTACGGATGGAGACAAAAGGAATGTCACTGTCTGACCCTAACTTTGCCTCATTGTCAGGGTGCACCAGCTCTTCCTTTCCAATCTCAGAAGGGGACCTTGACTTCTGCCCCAAGGCTTTTATTTTTTTTAACTGAGATTTACTAAGATTCTCTTGTCCTTTTCTCTCTTCTTTGTTTTTGTTTTGTTTTTGTGAGGCGATGGGGTTAAGTGACTTGCCCAGGGTCACACAGCTGCTAAGTGTCTGAGGCCAGATTTGTACTCAGGTGCTCCTGACTCCAGGGTCAGTGCTGTATCCACTGTGCCACCTAGCTGCCCCAGATTCTCTTATCCTTGAAGCCCAGCCTGAAACCTGAGGCTCCTGAAACTTCTCACACCTATACCTGTCTTCATTCCCTCAGTTTAGGGATCTCCTTCATATAATTCTTATTACCTGTCTCCCTACCCAGATCACTTCCCAGCACCCACCAACTGCTTTCATTCACTACAGACCATGGATACATTTTCTTGTGTTTATTAAATAAGGAAAAGAAAGGAAATGTGTGCTTCTATACACATTTAAAAATATATGCAGGGCAATGCAGTTAGAAATGTGTATAGTCTATATTATCCCATGCCCTCAACTTTTTCTAAGTCATCCATCTAGTCTGATGTAGCCAAAAATGGTGTCAACTGTATCTGTAGATGAGAATGGCCTCACTTTAGAACATTGCCTGCTCACCCCCAAGACAAATGAGATTCTCCCACGTGGGAATGATTTTATTGGTTGATTGGTACGGTTTCCCAATCTCAAGCTCACTCTTAGCCAGTCAGGAGGCTTTCTGAGAGCATGGATGGATCCACTTGTCCCAATCCAAAATATTATGTAATTCTTGACTTCATTTTCCCCCTTCCCCCCAAGCAGGGGACAAGCAAGGACATACAAACAGGTACATTAGCTTTTAATTTTTTAAAAACTGTTTTGGTTTTTTTCCCCAGGGACATGTTAAAACAATTTTTAGCACTTTTTTTTTAAAGTATTGAGTTCCAAAATCTATTCCTTTCTCCCTCCCTCCTGAGAGAGTAAGCAATTCAATATAGGTTATACATGTGCAATCATGTAAAACATTGCCATATTATTCATTTTGTACAAGAAGACTCGAACCAAAAAAAAAAAAATGGAGAACGAAAGTGAAAAATAGCACGCTTCAGTCTGTATTCAGAAAACATCAGTTCTTTCTCTGGAGGTGGATAGCTTGTTTCATCATTATGGTATCAACCTTTATGTGTAAATCAAAACAAGTACGTTAGCAAAAGTTCCTATCACCCTCACAATCAAGAGTCAGCATGACTCACGGGTCTCCCCAAGACTTCACAAAAGACATATTCTCGTTTTCCTCCCCAAATTACCAAACAGAAAGTGAAATAGGGGTATGGGTTGGGGGAGGGTAGTGGCTAACAGAAACTAGTGTCTTCTGTTTCCTCAACTTAGCCTCAGTGATGTTACTCTTAGTATAGGGTCCTGCAGTCTTTGTTCACAAAAGAGAAAAGGAGATAATCCCCTCCTCATACTCCAATTCACCTTTGCTCCCTTGGCTCATGATAGAGAGGCACCCTTGAAGCCAGGAAGACCTGGGTCCTCTGTCACATATTGGCTCTGTGATCTTAAAGAAATCACAACCTCTCTGTTTCCTTATCTGTAAAATGAAGAGGTTGGATTCAGGGGCCTTTAAGATTGCTTCCAGCTCTAGGATTCTATGGCATTCAGTCAAGCTCACCCCCCATCCAAAGCCTCCTTTAGGAATGACTCTACAAACTGGGTTACTAGTTAGATTCAGTCCAGCACCCTCACCCTCAGTCTCCGGTCAGCCTTCTCCTCTTTCATTGAACAATAGTTCACTATGGACAATTGAGTTTGTTGAAAATAGAAGCCAACTGTTCCCTTTCCTTTGGCCAGCTTACTGTCCTGTCTCTTCACAATGGTAGCATACAAGCTTCATATTCCGGGCCTCAGCTTCCTCACATGTAAAATGAAGGGGTTACACTAGATGCTTTCTGGGGTATCTGCAAGTTCAAAATTCCTTTAGCCTGGTTAGCTCCTTGGGACACACTGGAGCTCTTTCATCTCATACTCCTGAGGATCAGTGTGCCAGTGTCAGTAGGGTTGGATTTGGAGTCAAAAGACCTGGGTTCGAATCGTGATTCTGCCACACACTACCTGTGTGACCTTGCGCAAGTCACTTATTCCTTTCCTGCTTCAGTACTTTATCTGTAAAGTGAGAGGTTGGGAATAGATGACTTCTAAGACCTGTTCAATCTCTAAATCTGTTGTTCTATGCTCTGAATCTTAATTTGAACCCTCTTTGAACTTTGAATCTGCCTGGTTTATTTAATTCAGGGATTCATTCTGTTCTGGTTAGCTGTACACTACCATGTCCAAGTGTCCTTTTCTAGAATCCTTTCTATTCTGTATCCACACACTTTAGACCAAAAGAGACTCTTTTCTAGGGTTTATTAAACTAGAGAAAAGTATGTAAATAAAGGAACAGTATAGCAGAGTAAGGTGATTAAAAATTAATATGTAAAATTAATCCCAGATTAGTTGATGGTCTTAAATTTTTTGGGGGGGTGGTCTAGACAATGGCGTTAAGTGACTTGCCCAGGGTCACACAGCTAGTGAGTGTTTTGTGTGTGAGGCCTAGATTTGAACTCTTTTGATGGTCTTCCTAAATCCAGGGTCGGTGCTCTATCCACTGCGCCACCTAGCTGCCCGGTCTTCACTTTTTGAACTATTCTCTCAGACCTAGCTTGTCCATCTTGATTCACAACTTCATCCATGTTCCTCATGGCCCCAGAAAAGAATGGGTTCTTCAATCTAGAGCACCCACCCCCATCAGAATTTTAACCTCATCCCTTTGAGCACTAGTCCATTCTTCCATTCTTAGGATCATTCTCAGCTAATCAGGAAGCTAGTAGTGGCATAGTGGATAGAACGCTGGACCTGAAGTAAGGAAGATCTGAATTAAAAGTTAGGCTCAGACATTTGCTTAACTGTGTCACCCTAGCCAAGGCATTTGACCTGTGTCTCACTCAGTTTCCTCATCTCTAAAGTGGTCTGGAGGGGTAAAAGGCAAACCACTCCAGTATCTTTGTCAAGAAAACCCTAAATGGGGTCACGAAGAGTTGGACACAACTGAAAAACAACTGAAAAGCAAGAAAAAAAATCAGGATAATAATAGTACTTACATTCCAGGGTGGTTGTGAGAATAAAGTGAATTAATATCTCTAAAGGGCTTTGTGAATGTTAAAGTACTATGTAAATGCTAGCTATTGTGGTAGGTTTATCATGGTCTGTCCATAGTATTATATATTCTCTTAGTTAATGAGATATCTAATTTTGCCTCCATCCATTAAAGGACAAATAAAGAAATAAAATAAATATATTAACCTGGTTTCCATCATCTCACACAATTAGAATAAATTGACCTGAAACACCCTCCCCAACACACATTTCACAAAAGACTCCCCCTAAACTCTCAAGTTCCCTTTATCTGGTCTCTTTGTGTGTTTTCTTGCTAGAAGACTTAGTATCTTCCCCATTTCACTTGCATGACTTTTCTAACCAGCATGTTCTATTCTCCACATGCAACAGAATACTGCAACTAAAAACAGATACAACTTTTTCTCATCTCTCTCGGTATATTTTTTCAACTAATAAAAATATAATATTCTCTCCTTTCCACCTCCTTCATCTTCCGTCTCCTTCTTTGGAAAGAAAAAGAAAAATCTTTGCAATAAATATTTATGGTCAAACAAAACAGATTAAAACTGTATACCTCATCTGGTACCCTAAATCCATCAACTCTCTGTCAGGTGGTGGATAACATGCTTCTTTTTTTGGTGGTTGGCCATTGTAGTGGTCAAAGTTGTCAATTCTTTCAAAGTTATTTGTCTTTACAATATTGTTGTTATTAAGTTGTTCTGGTTCTGCTTGCTTTTCTTTGTATCAAGTCATACAAGCCTTCCCAGGTTTCTCTGAAACCATTCCTTTCATATTTTCTTGTGACAATAATTTTCTATTACCTTCATATATTATAATTTGTTAAACTCCTTCCCAATTGATGTTTCCAATTCATTGTCATTACAAAAAAAGCTTCTACAAATATTTTCATACTTATGGATCTTTTTCCTTTCTTTCACCTCTTTGAAACATAGTCATTATAGTGGTATCCTGTAGACAAAATCTTAATTATCTTAATACTTATATCTAAATATACTATATTTAGTATATAGTAAATATACTAAATATCTTAATACAAATCTTAATACTATTTATATTGTTTTCAGAGACACATAGTTAACATGACAAGTAAAAATACTCAGGTGACAATGTCTTTGATATAAGGTTTACTTAAACATGGACAAGAGACCAGCAAAAGAGGATTCAAGAGGATTAGTCTAGTAGAGACTTCTTTATAATTAACAAAGCATATTGCAATGAACCTTTGCCTTGAACATGCACATATTATTCACTTATTATATATGACAATGATCATGTTTAATAGTGTTTATCAAGTTTAGAATAACAAAAAATAAATTATAATAATTATAAAGCAGCTAGTTGACATAGTGCATGGAGTACTGGACTTGGAGTCAGGAAGACCTGAGTTCAAATCCTGCCTCAGACTTATTATCTGAGTGGCTTTGAGCAACATGCCTTAGTTTCCTCATCTGTAAAATAGGGATAATAAGAACATCTACCTCTCAGGATTGTTGTGAGGATCAAATGAAATAATAATTTTAAAGTACTTTGCAAACTTTAAAGCATTTTATAAATTACAGGTAGTAGTAATAGTAGTACTGGTAGTATAGTAGTAGTAGTAGTAGTAGTAGTGATGGTGGTGGTGGTAGAAGTAGTAGTGGTGGTGGTGGTGGTGGTGGTATAGTGTAGTAGTAGTGGTGTAGTAGTAGTACCAGCAACTGTTGTTCTTGTTGTAGTACAGAGAGAGAGAGAGAGAAAGGGTGAGAATATTGGACCAAGAATGGAATATGTCCCCAGAATCAAATTTTGTGACCAGATGCTCTAGACTCAAAGTGACAGGTAGTTATTTAAAAACAAAAGCAAATAAATGCCAGTGTCCCTCAATATGCTTACAGGAAGGGAGGCTGAAGGAGTATGAGTATTCAAAATAAAAATTTTTAATGTGTGAAAAGAAAGAAATGAAGTGATATAAAAAACAAAAGATAAATAAGAAGAGAACATACCCTTAAGAAGGCTAATTTCATTCCACTTTTAAGTGGGGGGAACTGAGGACGTCTCTGTGTGCACACATCCAGGGTGTCTCTCTTTCACTGAACTCTTTTCACATTTTTCCCTATAGCAAGCAGTGTCACACTGCCCAGAAGAAGAAGACCAATTGGCCCGAATCCAAAATGTCATCCAGGAGCTTCCCCCACCACATTATAGGTAAGCATCCTTTATCATTATTGCCATCATCATTTATATTAATTAAGTCATTAATTAATTATTAATGATCAGCAATAGTAAAATAATTAAAGATACCAACATCTCATAGAGAAGGCATGTAATCTGTGTGCCTTCATTGCATTTCTATAGCAATTCAAAGTTTATAAAGCATATTATATGCATTATCTCATTTGAGCCTCAAAACAACCCTCTGAGAGTACTTTTAGATATCAGTATCCCCACTTACCCATGAGGTAACTGAGGCCACGACACACAGTAAATTTCAGAGGCAGGGTTTGAACCAAGGTTTCTGGAAGATATATTCAATATTCTATGCATTATAACTCCCTCCCCCAAAGTCTCTTACACTCAGGTAAAAGGCACATAGTGTTGCTACCAGGTCCTCCATGGCAGTGTATTTTTGATGATGAAATTGGCCTAGCAAGTATGGTTCAATATCACATCCTACCAGGGTCACAGAATGGGAGGGAAGCTTTTAATATGGGAAGATGGGGTTTGTACAGGTTTGAGGTTCAGAGGAGCAATAGCAGAGTTTAGGGTGTCAGGACAAACTGAAGGGAACAGGTGAGATCAGAAATCTTGGTAGGTAAACCAGTGCACATGGTACCTGGGAGAAAATGAAGTTTGAATAGACTGGGAAGAACAGCTCAGTGTTTAGAATGGGCAAAAAGATAACAACACAGCCAGAGCTGGTCCTGGGACAGAGACTGTTTTCTGACTTGGTTCCTAATATTTTTCTTAGGACCTGAAGATGGGTGCTGCTCTCTAGGGAGTGGAAGGTGATACTATAGATGAATACTGAAGGAAAGTAGAAATTCTAAGTGGTGTAAATGAGGAGGGATGCCATTCTAGGCCTGGGGGACAGCCAGGGCAAGAGCATAGAAATGCATGTGGAGTGTCCTATTTGAAAAACTGCAAGAAAGTTAATCTGGCTAGAGTGCAGAGTTCATGGAGGGGAGTAATGTGTGGTCAGACCAGAAAAGTGTGCTGGGTCCAAGTTGCAAAGAGTTTTAAATGTCAAACACAAACATTTGTCTTTGATCCTAGAGGTAATAGGTGGCCTGCTGTAATTACTAAATAGAGGGGACTATTAATCTTGAGGAAGAGAGGAACTGAAAATAAATTAAGGAATTGGGCCCAAACATTCAAATTTAACAAATATTTATTAAGTGCCTACTATGTGCTGCAAAACTCTATGAGCTAGGGCTCTGAGGATATAAAAATGAAAAAAATGACACGAGCTTATCTCCCAAGCAATTTAAAATAATGACAAGAGTAACTATTCAAATAAAGTTTGCCAGGCCTTTACATAAATCATCTCATATGAATCTCACCACCCTGTAGCGGAGGCAGAGGAAGCACACAAATCTGCTAGCAGAGATATACCATGTACACAAATGAGGCAGGATGCATTAGGAAACACAATTCAAGTTCTCCAGGAAAAAAAGAGAAGAGAGAAAAACATTTTTTTCAGAGTGAGTTGAGTCTAGTGCTTTGAGCCCTTTACTGGCTCTCCAATAAGGTAAACTTCTTACTATTGCCTTCAAAGTGCTCCAGTGGCTAATGCTCACCCACCTATTGGTTTTCACCTCTTCTGGCCCCCCAGCCCACACCCAAACCTTCCTTCTTCCTGCCACCAATGTCTTTTTCCTTCCTTCCTCAGTCTGCTTGGATCATCCCCCAAATACTCAGAGTAGCCTTTTTGTTCCCATCCACCATGCCACGTTCTTCTTTCCTTTAGATTACTGCTCAAGACCCAATCTGACAGCAATCCAATCTAATAAGCATTTATTAAGTGCCTACTAATTATAAAGGACTTCACTAAGCAAAGAGGATGCAAAAGCAATATGGAAAGTTATCCATACCTTCAAGAAATTTACATTTTACTGAGTCTTTCTCCTTCTGGAAATTTTTGTCCACCTTAGCTTGACAGCCTAGATTAGGATTTACACTTTTCTTTTTGCACTCATAAACATTTTACATCTCCTCCCAAAGCGTTCCTCTTAGAAGCACAAGACCTGACCAGCCCCAACCCCTTTAATCACATATACTGAGTTGCATCTTATGTTGATTTTATATTTGTCTTGCTGTTGACTTTACATATTTATAGAGGGCAAGAACCATGATCTGTTCCAGTTACGCACCCCAAGTGCATTACCTTTCTCTTTTGGACTCAATACTTACAACAGAAACCCATGGGAAGGTCAGTGTTAGGGAACAAAACTAATAACTAATTATGAATGAGAGAAGTGCCTTTCCTGTCTAACACTTGAGTGTACAAGGGCATGATTAAACCCACAATAAAACCAAAACAGTGGCAAGAAACAAGAAAGTTTTTTTAAGTCCAACTTCAATAACACCAATAACAACGTTTTTGTTGACATGTTAACTGATCTTGCCCTCGTCCCTCAATCACGGTTCTTGCTGCCCCATTTGGCCCTGCCACTGAAATCATCCACACCTACAGTTCATTCTTACGACTTATTCCTTTTATTTTACCATCCTTCTCTTACCCTTCCTCACCATTCTCCCTCACAGCCTCACATACATTTTCCCCTAGAACTTGTCCCTGACTATTTTGCTTTAGGGCACAGCTAAGGTGTGACAGACCTGATTCACAGAATAATGGAGTGGTACAGTTCCCTCATTTTAAGCCTACAGAAGCCAAGCAAAGTCTTTTCATGACCTGTGCCATCCTGCTTAGAGCAGAGAATTACATTCAACATGCATTTATTCAATTCTTAATATGTACAAAGGGATGTATTAAGTGCTAGAGATAATACAAAGCAAGGCTTAATTAATACAGCATCTGCTCTAAAAGAGCTTACATTCTCCTGGAAGACTGATTACCAATGATATCATGAGATCTTCCTGACATTTCTCCAACATTCCTGGGATAAGCATCCTCAGATACCCCCTTTAAATCTAAACTTTGAAATTATCTACAGATTACAAGATTCACACAGGCATTGAAGTTTTTTACTTTATCAAAAAATGAACCATTACAGGACCTTGGAATACCTGATCAGGCACCTGACCCATATCGCCTCCTTCAGTAGCAAGACCAACATGCACACCAGGAACCTTGCATTGGTGTGGGCACCAAATCTTCTCAGGTAACATCTTTGCATTAACTCAAATTTTTAAAAACTGGTCAATGAATTGGTGCAAAACAAAATCAGCAGAAACAAGAGACAACATGATGACTACACAAATCCAAATGAAAACTACTCTAAAAGTCTGCTGAACTCAGATTAATTATCATGGCAAATATTGATCCTAGGAAATGAATGAAATTCATTTCCCTCCTTCACTCGAATGTTGCACACCCAGTTGAATGGTACTTGATGATACTTCGTTTTGTTGATTGGTTTTGCTTAAATGTTTTTCTTTGTTACAAGGGAGGGTTCAATGGCAGTGGGGGGCAGGGGAATTGGGAAATGACTTTGTTATAGAAAACTTAGGGGAGGAGGAATCAAAGGACAACCCCCTCCCCCAAAAAGTAAACAAACAAGCAGTCAATGAGTTCAATGCATCCATTATGGGAAAATTCAAACAGGAGATCATATAAAAGCTAAAACCCATTTTAAATTTTCTCATTTCAACTAACTAAATCAAGAGGAAATGATTAGTAAGTCTTGGAGTGTCTGTTTGGTTTAAATTGACTTTGATGGCAAATCTCCTTCAACAGCTAATTCGGAAACATCTGGGACCAGATGGAGTTTTCTCATCCTAACTACGGTAGAATATAGATAGACTCATGGGTCATCTCTCAAGAAAAACTTTCTAGTCTTTGTGTGTGGATGACTGGCTATTCTCATCTTCATGGAGTCAATTTTAACTGGCTGAAACCCAGAAGGTCTGCTTACTGAAGGAAAAAGACAGGCTCCTATTACTTAGTGAATGATGACAAGCCCTTTAGAACAATAGGGGGAAAGGCTCTTTGAAGGGAAAAAAATCTACTTCCTTGTTACTTACTTGTACAGACTGTTTTGTTTTTAAAAGCCCTCTGTGAATAGTTGACTCTCAGTACCTACACCTAGTAATGGTAGTTATATAAAACATGTTTACTGTGTAATAATTAGAATTAGCTGCCTGATTTTCAATCAACATTCATTTATTAAGCATCTACTCTGTTCTAGGCTCTAGGGACACAGACAAAAATTAAACTCATGACCTTACATTCTATTGGGGGAGACCACATGTTCATCCAGAATAAATATGAGATGGTTTTGGGAGAGAGTGCACTAACATCTGGAAAGGCTTCATGTACAACAGGGGTTCTTCATATTTTTCTTGTAATATATCTCTTTGGCATTCTGGTGAAGCCTTTTGACCACTTCTCAGAAAAAAATGTTTTTAAATTAATAAAACAGGGGCAGTTAGGTGGCGCAGTGGATAGAGCACCAGCCCTGGAGTCAGGAGGACCTGAGTTCAAATCCGGCCTCACACACATAACACTTACTAGCTGTGTGACCCTGGGCAAGTCACTTAACCCCATTGCCTAGGGGCCCCCCCAAAATTAATAAAACAAAAGAAACAAAGGAAATATAATTATCAAAAACACCAAGTTCACAGACTATAGATAAGAACCCCTGATGGAGAAAATGGCATTTGACCTAAGCTTTGAAGGAAATAAGAGATTCTTAGACACACAGGTAAGCTTGGGATGCGTTACAGGCATAGGTTACATCTAGGTCAAAGGCTTGGAGGTGGGAGGAATAGTGTTGTGTGAGGAATATCAGGTAACATCTTTACATTAACTCAAATTTTTAAAAACTGGTCAATGAATTGGTGCAGAACAAAATCAGCAGAAACAGGAGAATCAACATGATGACTATACTCTAAAAGTCTGCTGAACTCAGATTAATTTTCACGGCAAATGCCAATCCTAGGAAATGGATGAAATTCCAATGGTAAGGAGGCCAGCATGGATAAATATTGGGTCTGTTAGTCAACCCTAGCTGCATCATTATACAGGTTAGCAAATGTTAAAAAACTGAGGGATTTGGCTTATAGGTCCTTTCTGCTTAACTTTTTCTTTCCTATCTCCTAATGCACTGCTATTCACTGTATATTTTCCCTTATGCCTTAGGTCTAAGGAAATTGAAGCTATTGGCTGTAATGGAGATGCGGCCTTTCTTGCCGTCCGAGTCCAGCAGGTGGTGATTGAGTTTATCTTGAATCATGTGGATCAAATTTTCAGCAGCTCATCCTGCTCCATAGAGAATGATGGTAATCGTTTATCCTGACATTTGTCACGTGACCTTGTGGCCCATCCCAGTCTTTCTTTGCTATAGCAGTATAAGGCAGAAACAAGTTGGTACAGGAATGGAATCCAAACCTGTGTGTCTGTTCCATACGTGGCCCCGTGCATTTAAGATTTGTTGGGCCTTGCCGTGCATATATCTGTGTCTGCTGCATGTGTGTGACTTATTTGCAATTGATCTTTGCATGTTTCTGTCTGTTCCGTCATTCATGGCTTGCACCTGTTGTATATGTGGTCCCTGTGATATAGTTAGGGACAACAGGATTCATGCAATTATTGTGGTCATAGTGATTTTTCTAAGCTATTTACAAGGTTGATTTAATGTTCAAGAACATTGAGCCCATTCTTCTGTTTCAATGCTTAGCTGCATTTTTATTTCTTCATCTACCATCTCAGAAGATGTCATTGCCTTCTTCTAGATCACTTAAGTACAAGAGCTAATCAATTAACCAGTCAAAAGGTATTAGTGCCCACCGGGAGTTGGGAGACACGCAGACAAAAATGAAACTTCACCATCTCACTAACACTGGGGGAGACCAAAGGTATAAACAAAATATATAGGGACTGGATCTGTGATGTCATTGGTCTAGGGATTTCCTAAATGAGAAAACCTCCCATAGGTCACCACCTTCTCCGCTGCTTAGAACAATAAGGGTGACTTGACAATAGTCATCTAGGTTGTATGTTTCAGAGTTAAGATTTGACCCCAGGTATTGCTGGCTTCAAGGCCAGCTCTGTCCACTATACCACTCAGCCTCCCTATGTACAAAATAAATGGAAGGGAATTTGAGGAAGAAAGGCAATCAGCTTAATGTAGACAGTGGCATTTGAAGGAAAGTAAGTGTTGTAAGGGGCTAAAATGAAACAAGATCACATTTCAGGGATGGGAGACATTCAATACAAAGGAATGGAGATGGGACATGGGTTATTTCATTGGAAGATCAGTAAAAAGGTCAGTTTGACTGGACTGTGGAATGCAAAAGGGTAAGGATTATGGCCTCGGGCTCCTTTTATTTCTCCCCGAGGCTTGGGAAAATATGGGTCCCATGGTCTGAAGTGGAGCCGAACCTACAAGGAAGGGTTAAGTATTACAACTTCGGAAGTTAGAAAAATGCAAGAAACTTCATGTGACATTGTAAAAGGAGGATAATAATTGCACCTACCTCCCAGGGCTTTTGTAAGGATCAAATGAAATAACATTTATAAAACATATTGCAAAGCTTTAAGCACTATATAAATGCTAGCTCTTGTCAATTAGGACTTTTAGTGAAGTTCCTGACTTTAGTTACCCAATAAATGACTGAACTGATTAAATTGGAAAAAGACTTAAAATTTTTTTTTTGAAAGTTTATTTAATTCTCCTCCAACATTTGTCCATGTTATTTGCATTCTTATAATTTATGACCTTGTTGATCACTTTTTAGGAGCATTGTAGAACGTCAGGTATGGTTACAGTTTTGGTAATGTTGGTCAGGAAAAGGGGACTCTTTTGGACTAGACTTTATGGGTTATAGCTATTGGTGAGTTTATTGCAGGTCTAGGGTCTGGCCTTTGTAGGTTTATTCTGTGCATAGACAAACTAGGGGCAACCAGGGTCTGGAGAAACTGGCTTATGCTATCCAAATTCACATGAGATTGATTTAAATGCTAAAACACCAATTTATCAATTGGCGCGATTAATCTCATACAGATGTAAAAAAAAATATAGCTGCCTAGATACTAAAATGTTTATGCTGGAAGAGCCCAATCTCTTCCCAGTAGGCAACCTTACTTGGGAAAACAAGTTAATAACCAGAAGATTGGTTGGTAAATAAAGCCTCCAGGAAAGGGAATTATATGACTTCCTGGGATATTTCCCATATCAGGTCGTGATGTTCTCATCAGTCACTGCTCTCCTGGGGATAATCTGCCTGGCAGATTGGCATACTGGGCACAGGGCCCTCTCTCCCTGCTCAGTGCTAGAAACACATGAACAATTCTTACACTCCAAAGCTGCCTTTGTTGACTCCACGATGACTGCTAGGATCATAACTGCTGTGAATTGTTGCTTTAACGGTTTTTGCTGAGTTAAGCCTGTTTAGATTTCTAAGAGAAGTTAAGTCTAGAGCTGATTGGGACCTTCAGAGCTCTTGGTTTGATATGGCTTAGTTGGGTCTCAAGTACAAATACAACCTCCTCATTGTACAGATGAGGAAACTGAGGCCCACAGATGTTAAGTGTTTTGCCAAAGGTCACATTGTTAATAAACAGAAGAGCCAGGATTTGAACTAGTTTCATAACTAGATGATACCTTTTTTTAAAATATCAATTTCACTTTCAATGAGTTGTTGCTGTTCAGTTGTGTCTGACTCTTCATGACCCCATTTGGAGTTTTCTTGGCAAAGATACTGGAGTGGTTTACCATTTTCTTCTCCAGCTCATTTGACAGATGAGGAAAGTGAGGCAAAAAGGGTCAAGTGATTTGTCCAAGATCACATAGCTAGTAAGTGTCTGAGGCCGGATTTGAACTTACAAAGATGAATCTTCTTGGCTCTAGGCCAGTCACTCTGTCCATCGTGCCACCTAGCTAGCTGACTTTTACTCACCAAAGTGAGTCAGTGTAGTCATCTAGGTTGTATGTTTCAGAGTTAACATTTGACCCCAGGCATTGCTGGCTTCAAGGCCAGCTCTGTCCACTATACCACTCAGCCTCCCTATGTACAAAATAAATGGAAGGGAATTTGAGGAAGAAAGGCAATCAGCTTAATGTAGACAGTGGCATTTGAAGGAAAGTAAGTGTTGTAAGGGGCTAAAATGAAACAAGATCACATTTCAGGGATGGGAGCTTAATCTCCAATTTCTCTGTGAATGAGTGACTTCTGGGAAATTTTGTGTGTGTGTGTGTGTGTGTGTGTGTGTGTGTGTGTGTGGAAAGGAAAGAAGGCACTTACTATATGTACTGGGTACTGTGCTAAGTCCCTTACTTATAGTTCATTTGATTCTTATAACAACCCTGGGAGGTAGATGCTATTATTATCCCCATTATACAGTTAAGAAAACAGGTAAACAGAGGTTAAGTGACTTGCTCAGGGGCACATACCTAAAAAGTTTCTGAGATCACATTTGAACTCAAGTCTTTCTGACTCAGACCTGACACTCTATCCTCTGTACCACCTAGCTGCCTATAAGACACACTATATGACCAATTATTAGTCATAAAATTTGTCCCTTAAATTTTTTGGTTTGCCTCAGTTTATTCCTTGTCCTAGATCTTATCTTTCAGGCTTAATTCAGTTCCTGTATCTCCTGCTAAAGTGCATCTCACAAAAAGTACCTTTGCCCTTACAGAATCTTTGATCTGGAAAAAATTCCAAGGCCATCTAGTCTAACCTATATCTGATCAAGAAGTCCATTTATATTCTTCCTAACAAGTGATCAACAAAGTCACAAATTATAAGAATACATATACCATGGACAAATGTTGGAGGAGTGTTAAATAAACTTAAAATATTAAGCCTTCTTCCAATTTAATCAGTTTAGTAATTTATTGAGCAACTAAAGTCAAGAACTTCCCTAAAAGCCTTTGTTAATAATAGCCAGCATTTATAGTACTTAAAGGTTTGCAAAATGTTTTATAAATGTTATTTCATTTCATTTCATTCTTACCACAACCCTGGTAGGTAGGTGCTATTATTATTCCTTTTTACAGATGAAGAAACTGAGGCACAGAGACGTTAAGTGACTTATATCTCATCACTTAGCACAGTGCCTGGCACATAGTAGGCAACTTAATAGATGTTTATTGATTGATTGACTTGTTTATTATCACATACCTAGTGAGTGTCTGAGGTAGGATTTAAAGTCAAGTCTTGTGTACTTCAAGTCCAAGACTCTTTCTACTCTGCCACCCAGCTGCCTCACTTACACATAAGTGACTTTTAAGAATCATATTAAAAAGTTTTCATATTCATTAATCAATACCTAAAATTATTCTTCTACCTTGAATTATAGGACATACCAGCTTAGTATACAGGCATGGCATTCATGGTATCTCTGTGATCAATATAATTTCACAATAAGATCAATGATATATTATAACCAAAATATTATTACTCAAGTAAAATTACTTTAACTTTGCACATCATAACACTGTCCACCCAATCACCCATTCATAACTTTATTGCTATGGAGCTAACAGACCCCATTAATATCATTTCAGCTAATATTTTATGTTTGTGGGAAAAATAACAGCATTAGGAGGAGAATACTTTTATACAATTTTAACTTTCCAAGAAACTCTTTATCTGAAGCTTTGGATCTACTTCTCCATAGGAAGGTCATGCTATAATAATATGTAATATAATAATCGATCATCAAGAACTTATTAAGAATTACTATGTACCAGGTCCTGAGCTAAACTTTGAGGATACAAATACAAAAATGAGATTGTTTTTGCCTTTGAGTAGCTCATATTATATGAGAATAGAATGCTCTATGTAGTATGTCATGCTGTACATAAAGATGGTCATGTTATACATACTATGAGTAGAGCTATTCATAGAGTGTTTTCTTAGTAGTTCATTGAAGGTGTTACAGAGCCTCCTGGGTTTTCAAAAATACACACAGTAGTTCCCAAAGACTGAGAAAAGGTCAGCCTGAGGCTCTTCTATTTATTAAAGAAAAAATAGGACTCTGGAAACCAGTGACAATCAGCATCACCTTCCTTTCTAAGAAAAATCCCAACATATCATAGCACCTCATAGACACCTAGAATGCTCCTGAGTATTTTGTTTAGAGCAATATCTTTGTGAGTATATCTCTTTTCCCCCCATAGGTTTATAGACCTGGAGTTAGAAGGGATCTCAAAGGCCGTCTACCAACCCTTCATTTTACAGATGAGGAAACTGAGACTCACGGAGTTTATGTGATTGATTATGTGGTCGCATGCTGTCATCACCTGGTGCCCTTCTACACAAGAATAGTAAACTTGGTAGATCAGAGCAAATCAAAGCAGAAATACAGTTATGTTGTTCATTGTGATCCCATTTTGAGGTTTTCTTGGCAAAAATACAGAATGGTTTGCCATTTCCTTCTCCAGTTCATTTTATAGATGAGGAACTGAGGCAAACAGGGTTAAGTGACTTGTCCAGAGTCACACAGATAGTAAGTATCTGAGATTTGAACTCAGGAAGAGGAGTCTTTCTGACTCGAGGCCTGATGCTTTATCCACCGCACCACCTACCTGCCCTAGAAATATGGTGTATCCCGGTGTATCAAGAACCATTTGTTCTTCAACTTTGTTTTGGGCAATTGGGGTTAAGTGACTTGCCCAGGGTCACACAGCTAGTAAGTGTCAAATGTTTGGTCTGAGACCGGATTTGAACTCAGCTCCTCCTGACTTCAGGGCTGGTGATCTATCCACTGCGCCACCTAGCTGCCCCTGTTCCCCAACTTTGAAGAGGAGAATAGCCTCCTAACTTCCTTCACCCAGGCTGTGCCCAAAAGCTTATCCTATAATCTGCTCTGCCCTGCTAATTTCAGAGGAGGGAGAAAAACCTCCTTTGTTAGTGACCCAGGAGCACTATTGTGCCAGCATAATAGTGCTTTAAGGTTTGAAAAGTGCTTTATAAATATTTCATTTTATCCCCACAACATCCCTGGGAGGTAGAGTTATCATTTTACAGATGAGAAAACTGAGGCTAAGAGAGATTTAGTGATTTGGTCACGATATATAGCTAATAAGTATTTGAGTTAATTCCTGATTCTAAATCTGGCACTTGGTCCATTATACCACCTACTTGCCTCACATAGTTAACATATGCATAGCAAGCTGGGTGGGGCATCTAGATGGCACTGTGGATAGAGCACTGGACTTTGAATCAGCAAGACTCATTTTTCCAGTCTTGGAGTCAAGAGGACCTGAGTTCAAATGCAGCCTCAGACACTAGCTATGTGACCCTGGGCAAGACATTTAATCCTGTTTGCCTCCATTTCCTTATCCGTAAAATGAACTAGAGAAGAAAATGGCAAACCACTCCAATGTCTTTGCTAAGAAAACCCCAAAATGGAGTCATGAAGAGTTGAACATGACTAAACAACAACAAATAACAGGAATACCTCTATGGGACAGGGCAGTCAAATTCCCATTATGTTCAACCACCAAACAAAGGACCTAGTGGGTAGAAAGTCACTTTTACTCCTATCTTCATTTCTCCCCTCAGTTCTATAACCCAGACAAGGGCAAGTCATTGCCAAAGAAAGTTGTCCTCTGCGATGATCTAGTTCTTGTGATGACCTCTGAATAACCAGGAGAAAAACCAAGGGCCTGTTCTTCCAATCCCACGCTGATCCTTGGGTTCTGGGTTTATACTCAACAGCAAAGTTCCCAAGCGAGGGGCTGTGGGAAGTAGGGATGGTTTGATCTCAATCCTTAGGTTCTCTTCACAGCACTGACTTATTTCTTTACAGAAAACAGGCCGATTATGAAAAGTCTGACTTTGCCAGCCCTCTCCCTCCCAATGAAGTTGGTGAGCCTTGAAGAAGCTCAGGCTAGGAGTCTGGCTACTAACCACCCTGCACGCAAGGAGAGGAGGGAGAATAGCCTGCCTGAGATTGTGCCTTCCACAGGAGCCCTCTTCCACACTGTCCTTGAGTTACCAGACAGCAAGTAAGCTTGTATTTTTTTATCCTAAGCAGTTACACATATTTCAGTGCTGGGAAATTTTAAGAGCAGGTTGGAGAAGCAAGGAATGGCTTTCCCACTTCTCTGCCAGCTGAGGAGGGCAATTAAACAAGGTTATATTAAGCATCTATTATGACTGACTGAGTGCTAAGCCCTATGCTAGATGTTGAGGATAGAGGTTTGAGGAATAAAACAATCCCTACTCAGAAGGCTCTTATTATATTCTAATGGGGGAGGTATCAACTAAATATATAAGTATATACAAGCATAAAAAGAAAGTTAATAAATACAAATAAATATAAATGCAGCTAAATATAAAGTAATTTAGAGGGAGCGCACCAGCATTTGGGAGTAACAAGAAAGGCTTCATGCAAGAGGTGATACTTAAGTCAAGTCTTAAAGGAAAAGAGAGCCTCCATGAGTGAAAAGTAAGGAGGGAATGAGTTACAGGCATGGGGAATGACCAGTGCAAAGTTTTGGAGTCAGGAGATAGAATGTTGGGTGTGAGTTACATAGAGAAGGCCAGATTAACTGGATCACAGAGTGTAGACAGAAGAATACTGTGTCCATAAAGGCTAGGAAGATGAGTTGGGGTCAGCTTTTGAAAGACTTTAAAAGCTCAATAGAAAATTTTTTATTTTATTTGAGAAACAATAGAAAGGGATAGAGAGGATGAGATATATTATCACGATACCTTTATATATTTTTGAGAGGCAATAGGAAGCACCTGGACTTGTCTAAGTAGGTCATGCTTAGATCTTTGTTTAAGGAAAATCACCGGGGCAGCTAGGTGGTGCAATGGATAAAACTCCGGCCTTGGAGTCAGAAGGACCTGAGTTCAAATTTGGTCTCAGATGCTTGACACTTATACTAGCTGTGTGACCCTGGGCAAATCACTTAACTCCAGTTGCCTCACAAAAAGAAAGAAAAGAAAAAAGGAAAATCACTTTGGCAGTGTGTAGGATAAAGTCCAGCTGGGGGAAATTTGAGGCAGGGAGACCAATTGGGAGTCTGTTGCAGTAATCTAGACCAGTCAGTCAACCAACTAGCATTTATTAAGGTAACTATATGAGTGGAGGGAAAGAGTCAAGGGCAAGACATGTCATATTTTCTCCCAAGACAGACAAGGCAAGAGAAAAAAGAAACAATTTCCAGAATTCTGGTACCAATCTCATCACTCCCTGCAGTTCTAGGAGAATTCTTCTGTCCCAGGAATCGTTTGATTTCTATCGGGTAGATAACCTTCCTGTGTAGCTGTGCATTTTTTCCCAGCTTATTACTCCACCTGGGATGCATTATTCACATAGTTATACAGCTCTGTGAAATATACTCGAACTCTGGCTGCCTGGAAGACCCTAGAGCGAGCGGACCTCTAGCACTGAGGATGATCTCTCCTGCTTCTCTGTCTCCCTCTATTGGCCGTTTTGCTGTTTGTTTTTAGAAATATACTATCCTTGTAACGCTTAAGTCCCATGTAAATGACTTGAAATCTTCAGAGCAAGGACATTGTGCAGAAATAGACACCTATTGTCGGGGTCAGTTCCTACTTGAGCTGAATCCCCGAGCTTCTCCAAACAAGCACAGGGCTTGGGCTCTGCTCCCCCTGGTGGTTTCTTGATTTACTGCACTTTCTCAGAGTATTGCCTGCTCCTCCCTTTCTCTGAAAGAAATAAAAATAAAGGTCATAAACTGAACTCTCTCCATGGCTCAGATTGCCCATCCCCTACGTTTGCAATAGCTATAGAGACCAATGGAAAGCAGAAATGGGCAGTGTCTCCTTATAAAAAACCTGCTTTCAATTCAGGTTTGCAGCTAATTTAAAGTATGTCTCCCCAGCCCGTGAAGTTGTCAAGGATCTTTTTCTCCGTTATTGATGTCATAGCAATGAAGACCATGAGGGCATGTCCAGTAGGTAGCCTGAGAAGTCTAGTTATTATTGGCTTGGAGACCCTTGCAAAGTTCTCCCCTTATTTTCCATGTACTAGAGCTCTTTAGGGAGCTTCTCAACTAGCTCTCTTCAATGTCTTTTGGCCATCATCACTTCCGTGTCCCCACAAGAACCTTGGATTCCCTCTGCTGGAACTGCCCGAGGCTCTAGTTGGAAAGTTTTCACCTTATCTTGCCCAGATCCAGGTTTCCACTTCACTTCCTGGCCATTCCACTTTATACCTTCTTCATTTATTCCATCATCTTCATGTCTTCCCTACTAGAACCTTGGAACTTGGAACCACTCCCCACATAGGTGGTACAGTGGATACAGCACTGGACCTAGAGTCAGAAAGACTTGAGTTCAAATTTGACCTCTACTTATTAGCCATGTGACCCTGGGCAAGTCACTTAACCACTGTCTGCCTATTTCCTCAACCATAAAACAGGGATAATAGCACTTTCATTCTAGCATTGTTATGAGAATCAATAATTTTTATGGTTTTATAATTTTACATATAATACAAATTTTCATATTACAAATAATATTTGTAAATGATTGTTCCTTTTTCTTCCTAGCATAACCTTCCATGTAAACCTTGGTTTGTCTATTGATTGACAGCCACTGTCCAAGTTTAGGATTCCATCATCCCTCACCTGCACTATTTCATTCAATCATCATCACCCACACCCATGCCCATGAACTTTGCTTTGTAGTTATTATTTCTAAATATTGTATTTATAACTTTTAGATAAATAAATAGATAGAAACATTGAGCATTTATTAAGTAAGCACTTAATACATTCCAAGTTTCTTTCCAACTTACCCCGTTAGAAAGTAAACTCCTTGAGGGCAGAGACTGCCTTGCTTATCTTTTGGTCCTCAGCACTTAGCATAGTGTCTGGCATATAGTAAGTGCTTAAATGCTCAATGAAATAGTTTAGGGGAAAGTTGAGGGATCCTGAAGGGTGATGGCAAATCAACAAATATGTATTAAATAGCTACAATGTGATAAGGCACCATGCCACAGACACCGTGATGAAAAGGAAATAATCCTTGCCCTCAGGGAGCTTACACACTTTTGGACTGTGTTGAGGTTTGCACCGTGTGTTCATGGTAGAACCCTTGTCCACATAGTACCCAGCCCTTTCCCCTTCAGGTAACATTTAAATTTTTTATTTATTAAAAAAAAATGTTTTTTTAATAGTTGTTTTTATGTCACCTTCATTTTTTAATATCCTCCTACCTTCTCCCCTCCCCAGCAACCCATCCCTTATAACAAACAATAGAAAAAGACAGGGGAAAACAAAGTCTGATGAGCAAAACTAACCAAACTATAAACTGGGTCTGACAGTATTTGCAATGTTCCATACTTATAGTGCCCCACCTATACAGAAATGGGATGGAGAATTTTTTTCTCATCTCTTCTTTGGGGACAAGCTTATATACATCACTCTTTAGTACTTATAAATTTTATTGATACCTGTTTATACCAACTACATGTCCTATCATCTCTCTCTTGCTTCTCAGAGAATTATCTTTTATAAATTAAGTTAAATAAAAAGGAAGAAAAAATTTTCAATCCACAAAATTAATGAACATTGCAAAGAAGTTTTACATCCCATGTAGTGTGTATATATAATGCAGTGACATTATATGTATACCTTTGGTCCCCCACTTTTGGAGCACATCTCCTATCAATACCGCAATACTTCTGTGTAATCAGACTGCCCCTTAGGAGTACTAGAAGTGATTCTTTTCCTTTGCCTATTCGAATATGAACTGGGACATTCATTACATGGCCCTCCTTGATCATAGGGAAACATTGGGATGAACTTGTTTTTTCCAGAGAGTAAGTTCCTAAATGTCATGTTCATCTGTTGCTAAGGAAACATCATGATTAAGAATGTAATTGCAAAGTTCTTTGTATAAGAGGAAAGTACCATCGAAATTTATTATTGTTGTTCTGTTATCTTCAGTTGTGTCCAACTCTTTGTGACCCTATTTGAGGTTTTCTTGGCAGAAATACTGGAGTAGTTTGCCGTTTCTTCCAGCTCATTGTACAGGTGAGGAGACTGAGGCAAACAGTGACTTGCCGAGGGTAACACAGTTAGTAAGTGTCTGAGGTGGGATTTAAACTCATGAAGATGTCTTCCTGATTCCAAGCCCAGTGCTCTATCTACTGTGCTACCCAGCTGCCTGCCATCTAAATAGTAAACAATAAAAATAATTGTTGTTAATTTTTTTTTTTAGAAGGAAACTCTCTAGTAAATCTAAGAAGTGGAAGTCAATATTTAACCTGGGACGTTCTGGCT
Source organism: Vombatus ursinus (assembly GCF_900497805.2). Taxonomy (NCBI): domain Eukaryota; kingdom Metazoa; phylum Chordata; class Mammalia; order Diprotodontia; family Vombatidae; genus Vombatus; species Vombatus ursinus. The sequence continues at coordinate 30,418,452 of NW_020941197.1, forward strand.
CAGATTCAAAATCCAAGCTGAACCGGAATGGAAGTGTATTTGTGAGAGGACAGAGGCTTTCTGGTAAGCATGCTATTTTATGGTCTGTCTTCACCAGCTCAGCTCCTTTCCTTCTTTGGTTTGGGCATGCAGAACTCTCTAGCCCTGAAAGATAAACTTATATGTCAATCAAGATGATCATGACCCTTAAATATAAGCATGTTGAACTTTTTCTCTTTTATTCTTCAACTTTTTAAAAACATTTTTATTTAAAGTTTTGAGTTGCAAATTCTATCCCTCCTTTCCTCCCTCCCCTTCCACCTCTTTGGGACAGTAAGCAATCAATATAAGTTACACATGTGCAATCTTGTAAAACATTTCCATATTAGTCATTTTGTACAAGAAGAATCAAAATAAAAAAAATGAAAGAAAGTGAAAAATAGCATGCTTCAGTCTGTATTCAGACAATATCAGTTCTTTCTCTAGAAGCGCATAGTATGCTTCATCATTAGTCCTTTGGGATTGTCTTGGATCATTGTATTGCTGAGAATAACTAAGTCATTCACAGTTCTTCATCAAACAATATTGCTGTTACTGTGTACAACATTCTCCTGGTTTTGTTCACTTCACTATGCATCAGTTCATGTAAGTCTTTCCATGTTTCCTGAGATCCTTCTGCTTGTCATTTCCCATAGCACAATAATATTCCATTACAATCAAATATCACAGCTTGTTTAACCATGCCCCAATTTAAGGGTAACCCTTCAATTTCCATTTCTTAGCCACCACAAAAAGAGCTGCTATAAATATTTTGTACAAATAGCTCTTTTCCCCTTTTTTCAGATGTCTTTGGGATATAGATCTAGCAGTGGTATTGCTAGATCAAAGGGTATGCGCAGTTTTATAGCTCTTTGGGCGTAGTTCCAAATAGCTCTCCAGAATGGTTGGATCAGTTCACAACTCCACCAACAGTGAATTAGTGTCCTAGTTTTCCTATTTACCCTCCAACATCCAACATCCAACATTTTTCTTTTTTGTCATATTAGCCAATCTGATAGATGTGAGGTGGTGAGGCGTGAGTTGTTTTAATTTGCATTTCTCTAATACATAGTGATGTAGAGCATTTTTTCATATGACTATAAATTGCTTTGATTTCTTTGTCTGAAAACTGCTTGTTCATATCCTTTGACCATTTATCAATTGGGGAATGACTTGTACTTTTACAAATTTGACTCAATTCTGTATGTATTTGAGAAGTGAGGCCTTTTTCAGAGATATTTGTTACAAAAAAATTATTTTCCCAGTTTTCTGCTTTTGTTATAATTTTGCTTGCATTGGTTTGTTTGTGCAAAAATTTTTAAATTTTATATAATCAAAATGATCTATTTTGTACTTTGTAATGCTCTCTATATCTTCTTTGGTGCTAAATTCTTCCCTTATCCATAAATCTGACAGATAAACTATTCCATGCTCTCTTAATTTGCTTATGGTCTCATGTGTATCAATTATGTGTAAATCACATAACCCATTTTGACCTGATCTTGGTATATGGTGTGAAATGTTGGTCTATACCTAGTTTCTGTCATACTGTTTTCCAGTTTTCTCAGCAGTTTTTGTCAAATAATCGATTTTGTTCCAAAAGATTGGACCTTTGGTTTTATCATAAATTAGGTTACTATAATCATTTGCTATAATGTAATTTATACCTAATCTATTCCACTGATCCACCACTCTATTTCTTAGTCAGTACCAGGTTGTTTTGATAATTACCACTTCATAATGCAATTTAAGATCTGGTAGGGCTAGATCACCTTCTTTCACATTTTTTTTTCATTGATTCCCTTGATATTCTTGAGTTTTTGTTCTTCAGATGAATTTTGCTATTATTTTTTCTTCTATAAAGTAATTATTTGATAATTTGATTGGTATGGCACTGAATAAATAGATTAATATAGGTAGGATTTTCATTTTTATTATTGTCTCGGCCTACTCATGAGCAATTAATATTTTTTCAATTACTTAGATCTGACTTATTTGTGTGAAAAGTGTTTTATAGTTGTATTCATATAGTTCCTGGGTTTGTCTTGGCAGGTAGAGTCCCAGGTATTTTATATTGTCTACAGTTATTTTAAATGGAATTTCTTTTTCTATCTGTTGCTGCTGGACTTTGCTGGTAATATATAGAAATGCTGATGAATTATATGGGTTTATTTTGTATCCTGCAACTTTGCTAAAGTTCTTAATAATTTCAAGTAGTTTTCTAATTGATTCGCTAGGATTTTCTAAGTATAACATCATATCTGTAAAGAGAGATAGTTTTGTTTCTTCATTGCTTATTCTAATTCCTTTAATTTCTTTCTCTTTTCTTATTACTGTACCTAACATTTCTAGTACAATATTAAATAATAGAAGTGATAATGGGAATCTTTGCTTCACTCCTGGTTGTAGTAGGAAGACTTCTAGCTTATCCTCACTACAGATTATGCTTACTGATTATTTTAGATAAATATCACTTATATCTGCCTTTTCTCTATTGATATAAGCAATTAAAGTTATATATTTCCCCCTAAGTACCACTTTGGCTGCATTCCATAAATTTTGTTAAGTTGTCTCATTGTTGTCATTTTCTTTGATGAAATTGTCTGTTATTTTTATGATTTATTCTTTGACCCACTTATTTTTTAGGATTAGATTATTTAATATCCAATTAATTTTTAATTTCTCTTTCCATTGTTCATTATTGAATGTAACTTTTATTGCATTATGATCTGAAAAGGATGCATTTAGTATTTCTGCTTTTCTGCATTTGGTTGTGAAGTTTTTGTGTTCTAATACATGGTCAATTTTTGTGTGGGTGCTATGTACTGCTAAGAAAAAGGTATATTCTTTTCTAACCCATTCAGTTTTCTCCAGAGGTCTATCATATCTAACTTTTGCAGAATTTTATTCACCTCCTTAACTTCTTTCTTGTTTATTTTCTGGTTAGATTTATCTAGTTCTGGGAGGGGAAATTTGAGGTCCCCCATTAATATAATTTTATTATCTATTTCCTCCTGTAACTCATTTAACTTCTCCTTCAAGAATTTAGATGCTATACCATTTGGTGTATATATGTTTAGTATTGATATGACTGCATTGTCTATAGTACCTTTCAGCAAAATATCATTTCCTTCCTTAGCTCTTTTAATTAGCTCTATTTTTTATTTTGCTTGGTCTGAGATCATGATTGCTACCCCATCTTTCTTTGTTTTAGTTGAAGCATAATAAATTCTGCGCCAGCCTGTTGCCTTTACCCTGTGTGGGGATGTGTTTCTTATAAACAACATATTGTAGGATTCTGCTTTTTAATCCATTTCACTATCCACTTCCATTTTATGGATAAGTTCATCTCATTCACATTTATAGTTATGATAACTATGTATATCCCTCCATGCAATTTTTTCCTTATTTACCTCCTTCTCTCTCTAACCCCCCTCTCACCCTCTCCCTCCTCATAAGTGTTTTACTTCTGATCACCACCTTTCTCAATGTACCCTCTCTTTTTATCAGCCCCCTCAACTTCCATTATCCTCATCCCTTTTTAATTTCTTGTAGGGTAAGACAGATTTTTGTATCCAACTGAGTGTGTATATTATTACCTCTTTGAGCCAATTTTGATGAGAGTAAGGTTTAAACTTTGCCCACCATCCCTCATCTTCCCCTCCATTATAATAGCTCTTTCATGCCTCTTTTATGTGGGATAATTTACCCCATTCCATCTCCCCCCTCCTTCTTCCAGTGAAGTTTTCTTTCTTACCCCTTTATTTTGTTTTTGGGGGTATCATCCCATCAAAATCACCTTGCATTCACACCCTCTGTCTATATATACTCCTTCTAATAAAGTTCTTAAGAGTTACAAATATTATCTTGCCATATAGAAATATAAACAGTTTAATCTCGTTGAATTTCTTGTTTTCTCTTTCTTGTTTCTTTTTTACTTTTTTATTTTCCCTTGAGTCTTGTATTTGGAGGTCAAATTTTTTTATTCAGCTCAGGTCTTTTAATTAGGAAAGCCTGAAAACTCTCTATTTCATCAAATGTCCATTTTCCCCCCTAAAAAAACTGTATTCAGTTTTGCTGGATAGGTAACTTTTGGTAGTAATCCTAACTCCTTTGCCTTGTGGTATGTAATATTCCAAGCCCTCCAGTTCTTTAATGTGGAAGCTCCCAAGTACTGTGTGATCCTAACTGTAGCTCCACAATATTTGAATTGTTTCTTTTTGGCTGCTTGCAGTACTTTTTCCTTGATCTGTGAGCTCTGGAATTTGACTGCGATGTTCCTGGGAGTTTTCATTTTTCACTTTTGTAGGTGGTGATTGGTGGATTCTTTGAATTTCTATTTCACCCTCTGGTTCTAATATATCAGGGCAGTTTTCTTTGATAGTTCCTTGAAAGATGTTGTCCAGTCTTTTTTTGTTTTTATCCTGGCTTTCAGGTAGTCTAATAATTCTTATATTATCTCTCCTGGATCTATTTTCTAGATTAATTGTTTTTCCAATGAGAAATTTCATGTTTTCTTCTATTTTTTTTTAACTTTTTAGGTTTTGTTTTATTGATCTTAATGGCTCATAGAATCATTAGCTTCCACTTGCTCAATTCTAATTTTAAAGGTATTGTTTTCTTCAGTAAGCTTTTTTACTTCCTTTTCCATTTGGCCAATTCTATTTTTTAGGGAGTTATGTTCTTCACTAAATTGACTCTTTTTTCATGATTCTCTTGTATTACTCTCATTTCTTTTCCCAATTTTTCTTCTACTTCTCTAACTTGCTTTTAAAAATCCTTTTTAAGCTCTGCCAAAAATATTTTTTGGGCCTGAGACCAAATTACATTTTTCTTTGGGGCCTCACATAAAGCCATTTTGACACTATTGTCTTCTTCTAATTATATGCCTTGATCCTCCCTATCACCATAGTAACTTTCTATAGTCAGGCTCTTTGTTGATGTTGTTGTTTGCTCATTTTTCTGACTTTTTTGTCACTTGCTGTTTTTATGTTAAAGTTGGGCTCTGGTCCTGCACTGTCCCTAATTTTTGTGCTGGGGCTCAGGATCTTACTGCTAGCTTTCACTGGGCTTCAAGGCTTAGCTAATTGCTTTCACTGCAGGGTAGGCTTCCTTTCTGGCTTGTACTGGGGGGTGGGGCCTTACTGTTGGCCTCCCCTGGGTGAAGAGGTTTGCTGCAGGCCTGTCTCATGGGTGGGGCCTTGCTACAGGGTTGCCATGGTAATAGAGTGTTTCTGGTGGCTGGCCCTGAAGGAAAGATCTTTCTTCACTCTTTCACACTTTCTTCACTCTTCATCACTTCATGCAAATCTTTTCATCTTTCCTTTTCATATTTGTCTCTTTGTGGCATAACTATTTCTTCACGTTCTTATTCGATTTAATCAGCCATTCACCATTCATTTATAGTTGAGTATCCAATCTATTTTGAAAAGAAAAGTACATACAGGTGTGGTGAATATTTAAGAAATACTTTAACAGAAGCCCTGGGTAAATGTATGGCAAGGATTTAAAAAAAAAAAAAGGACCATGGGCTAGAATGTAATCCCACATAGCTAGATCTGACAATGAAGCAGTCTATTAGAAGGACCTGTCTCCCGTGAAATGAGAAGAGAGTCCAACCAAAGAGAACAGGAAACTATCGGGCGCAAACTAGAAATTAATTGGGGGGAAATAATTCAGGGAGCAACTTACAAAGGAATCCAAAGCAATAATGTGTGAAGACACACCAATGGAGGAAGCTAGCTAAGAAATCAGTGAGACCACTTGATGGTCCACAGAGACCAGTTCACTCTGAAAGAAGAAAGCTAAGAAACAGAACACAGAGACACCAGGTGGATTACTTGTCTTATTTTTTTTTAAATTAAGAAAAATTTTCAAACCTAAACTAATTTTAATTAATGGTAAATGCCCTGGATATTCTAATCTAACCTAGAACTAAGACACTGTGAAACAGTAGTAAAAAGAGCACTGGATTTGGGGTCTACATTTAAATTCTGGTTCTGTCTCTTACTACCAGTGTGACCTTGGCCAATTCACTTACCTCTTTGAATCTTGATTTCCTTATCTGTGAAACAAAGGGGTTGAATTATATCACCTCTAGAATCCATTCCAGCTCTATGATCTTAAGATCAATATACTTATATAAATGAATGACTGAGGATCAGAAGTATTGAATGAATTCTAATGAAACTCAAGGGTGAAGTTGTGGAATTGCCCAAGATTTATGATTCATCATTAGAAGCAGCCACTCAGCCATTTCACAGAGGGTGTGATAGTTGCCAAAGTGAGGACCATGCATAAAAATGACTTCTAGAAAGACCTGAGGAGTTGTAAATCAGGGTGAATTTTGCTTCCATAATAGTAGTGGATTGATATTAAACCATAGAATTGAGAAGTACTTAAACATGAACTGTTTAAGGCAGCACAGTTTTTCTGAGTAGCAATCATACTAGACTAATCTGTTTATTGAAATTCATAGGATCATAGAGATGTTAAGTGACTTGACCAATTTCACGCAGTTAGTAAGCATCAGAGATAAAATTTGTTTATTTGTTTATTTATTTTTAGGCAATTGGGGTTAAGTGACTTGCCCAGGGTCACACAGCTAGGAAATGTCATGTATTTGGTCTAAGGCCAGATTTGAACTCAGGTCCTCCTGACTTCAGGGTCAGTACTCTATCCACTGTACCACCTAGCTGCCCCCAGAGATAAAATTTGAACTACAGATTATAATAATAATGCATAGACAGATGGGCATGGTGGTACATCCCTATAATTCCTGCTACTGAGGATGCTGAAGCTGGAGGATTACTTGAGCTTAAGACTTCTGAGCTAGAATAGGACAAAAGCCAATTAGAAGCCTGTAATAAGTCTACCTTCAATATGGTGATCCTGTGCAAGTGAAGGGTTAAAGGTTCTGTGTCGATCAACAGTGGAATTTGCCTGGTGAATGGCCACTGTACTCTAGATTGGATGAGATACAAATACTGACCCAGTCTCTCTCTCTTCTCTCTCACTCACACACACACACACACACACACACACACACACACACACACACACACCTTACACTAATGCATAGACCTATATAGGTAGTTATCTGTGAGTTTTCCCTGAGATTAGATCTTGAAATGACATTATTTAAAACTTTTGTAAATTATCTGGAAAATGGAATTCAGTAAAATATTCACTTATACACTCTTCTGGATACAGAAATGTCAAAGCAAGAGAACAAACTACAGGAAAATTCCTGAAAGCTATGTGACTTGTCAGAAAAGTATGCTTCACTCTGGCTCCATACAGAGTCTCATGCACTGTTTTTTCATGGATCTAACCATTCTTTCTCATCTGGGAGATGTCTTTTTTTTTTTAAGAACTAGTGTTTTATTTTTTCCAATTACAGTAAAGATATTTTTTAACATTTTTTTTTATTTTGAGTTCCAAATGTTATTCCTCCTCCCTCAACTCCCCCCTCCATGAGATAGTAAGCAATTTGATATAGATTATATATACACAACTATGCAAAACATATTTCCATGTTAGTAATATTGTGAAAGAAGAAACAGACCTAAAGAAAACACACACACACACACACACACACACACACACACACACACACACACACACAATGAAAATATTATGCTTCAGTGTGCATTCAGACTCTTTCATTTTCTTCTCTGGATGTAGATAGCATTTTTCATCATGAGTCCCTTGGAATTGTCTTGGATCTTGTTTTGCTGAGAATAGCTAAGTCATTCATAGTTACTGTTACTATGTACAATGTTTTTCTGGTCTTGCTCACTTCACTCAGCATCAATTCATCTAAGTCTTTTCAGGTTTTTCTGAGGTCCTCCTGCTCATCATTTCTTATAGCACAACAGTATTCCATTACATTCATGTACCACAACTTGTTCAGCCATTCCCCAGTTGATGGGCATCCCCTCAATTTCCAATTCTTTGCCACCACAAAAAGAACTGCTATAAATATTTTTTCATAAGTAGATCCTTTCCCTCTTTTTAGATCTCTTTGGGGTACAGCCCTAGTAGTGTAGTGGTATTGCTGCAACAAAGATTATGCACAGTTTTATACATACATATGTTTATAAATAGAAGATTCTCATAAATATTGTATAGGGATGTGAAAATAGAAATATGCGTTGGTATTTGCTGATTTGTTCTCAGGAATCTTTCTGTTGTAATTATACTATTTAAGATCTTTTCAATTCTTTCAAGATCTTCCTTCTCTCTGGCATGTCTTGAAAATTAATCTTTAAATAATTCTAAATCTGTATTGCCTCCATTATCAATTTTTACATATGTGGATTTGGCAATATCCATCCCTCTGTTCCACATTCCTCAAAATTAAGTGCAGTTTCCACTTCCTCGTCTAGAGTCTATATGATAGATTCTGCTTTTAGTGGTTTGATTATAGCAATGAGGAAAATAGATCATGCTAGAAAGGTTGGCAAATTTGTTTCATCTATTTGATTAAATAGATGATGATGAATTTATCTATTTGGTGAATAGATTTCATCTCTTTGTTTCATCTAGTTGACATCTATTTGATGTTCTTCTTCCAAGCCATCTACAGATGCTTTCAAGATGATTTGACTCAGCTAGATCTCAAGCTGTCTAGGAGATAAAAGCCTTGTTTCACTTGTATGCTGTCAAATGAGAGATTTATAAAAACTAATTTGTTGTCTTTGTCTCATTTAGTCTTCAAAAGTTTGTCCTTATCACCCCTCCTTTTTTTTTTTTTTTAACATTACAAGATGGGGCAGCTAGGTGGCACAGTGGATAGAGCACTGGCCCTGGATGCAGGAGGACCTGAGTTCAAATCCAGCCTCAGACACATAACACTTACTAGCTGTGTGACCCTGGGCAAGTCACTTAACCCCATTGCCTAGCCAAAAAAAAAAAAGATAATTGAACCTCTAAAAACTTAGGTAGTCATGTTTTCTGATGGCACATTTACATGCATGATGTTAAGATATTTTAAAATATAAGCATATTCTACCTGCTGTTTAGTATGGTGAGAAGTACATTGGACCAGGAATCTGAAGACATGAGCTCTATTCCCTGTCCCATCAGTTATTATTAGCTGCGTGACCTTAAGAAAGTCATTTAACTTCTTTGTTCTGAGATTCTATAAAATGGGAATAATAAAGTCTGGAATACCTATGTCAAGGAGCTTTTTTTGAAATAATGTTTCTAAAGCACTTAGTAAAACTTAAAGTGCTCCGTACACATCAGCTATAATAATGTTATATATTACTGTTATTATTATTACCTCGTGATGGTTTTGAGGTTCAAGTGCAATGATGTATACAAGTATACTTTGAAAACTGAAATGCTATACCAGGCAAGGTCAGTACAAAAGTGGCAGTGACAGACAGCAGTGGTAGTAATTGTTTAAACTGTTCTAAGATCTTAGATCCATACCATTTCAGTGCTATTAATTGTTTAAAGAGAGGTTCCATGTGGAAAGAATGCATATGCAGTCAAATTCGGCAAATGCTGACTAGTTTTGTTGAACTGCCTTTTTAAAAAAATTCCTTTTTAAATTTTTTGCTTATAGGGTCATGGGATCATAAATCTTGTGCAACCCTAAAGCAGCAGTTTTCAAAGTGTGATCCAGGCAGCCCCACCCTTTCAGGGGGTTTCTTGAGGTCAAAATTATTTTTGTAATAATACCATGACATTTTCATTCCTAATATGGTAAATTTTGAGAGATATAGTCCACATAAACAAAAGCTCTTTGTGAAATCCTCAATAACTTTTAAGAGTGTGAAGGGTTCTAAGTCCAAAAAGTTAAAAAACCTCTGTCTTAGAGAGATGGCCTTCTGGGTAAAGGAGGAGGGGGAAAATATTTGCAAATTATGGAAAAACAAAAGATATCAATACAAATGGAGAAAAAAATTAAAAATAAGAAAAACAAACTTTGGCTATTTGGAATCTTTGGGAGATGAGCCTTTCAGATATCTAAGGATATAATAAGCACCAAAATTTATTTTAATTAATTCAAATGAAAAATGTTCTAAAACAGATTACTTATTTCCCTGGTTCAGCAGCATATTGAAAACAATTTAGTCTTTTTTTGGTGAATTTGTGCCATTATTATGAATGTCAATTTGTGGGTTATGCTTTAAAACAAAGATTGCCTCATATGCTGAAGTATTTGGGACAAATTGATTCAGACCCAAGGTGCCTTTTACTTATCTAAAACAGTTTTTCTGCAGCTTTACTGTCAGCTGTCATTTCTCATTGTTGTCTCTGAGTTTACCTAACAAAGCCCAGTCCCCACCCCTAAAATTTAATTCCTGTAGGTTTGGAGACCATGTCACCAATTTTAGTAGGAATGTGTGTAAATAAGAGTAAGCAGTGACAACCTGGTGACATCTTCTATAAATAAGATGTGTGAACTTTAACAATGGAGGAATAATTAATAAATAGAAGGGAGGCTCCATTGAGAAACATCAATAACTGGCCAATGATTAAGTCTTCTGGGCTGGTAAATTTTCAATACTACATGGAAAAGTCTCATGAAATTTTTTTTTTTTTACTACATATTAAAAATCTGATTATTTCTTCCAGGATACTATTTCTTCAGTGATATTGTTACATTTTTTAATAACTGAGGTTTGTTTGTTTGTTTTTTAATAGAAAAAGCTACCATCCGACCTGCCAAAAGCATGGACTCTCTCTGTTCTCTGCCAGTAGAAGGTGAGATCTAATAACCGATATCTGAATCAGCTGTTTTGAGCTGTTGGTTGCTGGCGTTCATGCATTTGCAAGCCTCTGTTTCTCGCCCAATTAGATCTGCTCTTACTCTATACTTAGTGTAAAGGGGCAGTATAGTGATGGTGAATCTTAGTCCTGAGGCCCACAGAGCAGCCTGCCCTTTCAGAGGAGCTCTATGACATGTCCCCTAAGAACTGAGGTCATTAAGGCTAACATAGCTAGAGAGCAATGATCTTCTCCATCATGCATGAGCTTGGAGAGATCTTAATATGAGTGGCATGGAAAAAGGAACCCTCTCGGGTCATGGACTTTAGTCACAGAATGACACATAGAGTTTCAGATATGAATAATAGGTTGATTTGTTTAATTTTATTCTACTTATTGGTTATGAGGTTGAGGTGGGGAACCTTTAGGGGAGGAAAGGAATGGGAATTGGTAATGGATAATGAGAAGCAAAAAAAAGAGTATATTCGTTCATCCATTCATTTATTCATTCCATAATTTTTTTTAAAAATATCTGCTGTGTGGAGAGCATTACATTAGGCTCTATGTACAAAGTTTAAATGAGACACACTCCATATGCTGATGGAGGTTAGAATCTAATCTGGGGCAATGACAAACTATAACATGTTATTACCTGACAAGTGATATAGAGATTTGAAAAATAGAATGCTTTGTAACTTCTGGGAGGCAAGGTTGTTAGTGACTAGTGGAGAAGAGGGATTAGGAAAGGCTTCGCAAAGGAAGCTTTAAAGGATGGGCAGGAATTCAGGCAAATAGGGGAAATTATAGTTACAAAGCATTCAGTGCCATTTCATTTTTGCTCTATGTCCATTATTGTAGTCATCACACATACTGTTAATTAGATATATTGTTAATCATGGTTTGACATTTTTCCTTCTAATCTGTTTAAGTCTTCCTATGCTTTTCTGAATTCTTCTGTGTCCTTATTAAACTTCCTTTAAGGAAGACTAAAGAAGATAATTCCTTTGATTTTTTTTCTTATTAATTTTAATTAATTTATTGTTAATCATTTTAATATTAGCCAGTTTTAATATCACCTAGCTTTTATGAAGGAATATTAACTGGGAAGGCATAACAAGAACAGAAATACAAAAACAGAATATAATCCTTTTGAATAAATTTTTTTTAAAAAGAAAAAAATCAGTTGGGAATATTCAGTGACAGCTTTTAGGGCTAGCACTCATCTTTACACTCAGCTTTCTAGACTGTGTTTGAAAAGCCCCTGGGGCCTCTCCATTTCAGCTTTCCGAGTTTTATGCTTCAAAATGCCCTGTGGCTGAAACCAGAGGTGTCAGACCACTTCCCTTATGGGGATCTTTTCCCTTTCTGGTCATTGAGCCCGTCAAGTTCCATCTCTCCTTTCTCTGCTCCCTCCCTGTCTGCTGTGTAATCTAGGCCAATTTCTAGTTGAGAGAAGGAGGGAAGGAAAGAAGGAAACAAATCTGGCATCCCTGTTCACCTCTTGAAACCTCAAAACCCCCAACACTTTCTCTCTCTCTTCATGAATTTTTGGTAGCTCCAAACCGGTGATATTTTTATGGGGAACTCCCAATGAAGAAATCCCCTCTACCAATGCAGATCATGAAAGGGACATCAGAGATGATCTATTTCAGCTTCTTTTTAGAGAGGTTAAGTGATTTGCCCAGTGCCATCATCAGAGGCATCTGAACTCACATCCTCTTACCCCGCAATTAGTCCTATTTTACCAATAATTTTCTGCCCTGTAATTTACATTCTCAGAGTTGCCTGAGGCCCTGAGGAATTACACGATTTTACCAGGGTCACAGCCTGTGCATATTGGTGGCAGAATTGGAACCTGGGTCTTGTTGACTTCTCTGTGGCCCGAAGGCTGCCTCATCAATCATAGGAGGCTTTTGTATTCCCTTCTAATTTTACTGTTTTCTTGGATAAGAAATCACTCACTTCCTTGTGTCTTTCCCACCTCCCTCCCTCATTGCCCCATCCCCTTAACAGCTCTTACTTTAAAAAAGACCTTAATTTAAGAGTTCCTTGAAGGACCAAGCAAATTTTTGCATCAACTGACACCTCTGGTCTTTCTGGTGTTAAAGCACAGCCCTCCTCAGCTTGTATCCAATTCCAACCTTAACAGCTGGCTTCTTCTAAAAAAAACCTCTCTTACAATTGATCCCTTATGACCGTGCACAGACAAGCAACTGAATGGTCATCAGCCAGCATTTGACTGACTTGGCTATCATCAAAGTTGGCATTTTTTTTTCTCTTTTAATTCAGTTAAACCCTGTTACATGACAACATCCATCCATCTCAGAATTCTGTTGTCAGACCGTACGTGCTTTTTCCCTTAAAGCTTGTATGAGTGTTTATGCACAAGTACGTATGTTCTGGTGTACTGAATACACCTGCGTGAATAATGATCACGCATTTATCTGGATGAATAGGAACTTTCTGTGCTTTTGGTGTCACAAAACTGTCCCTGTGTTTGCTCTGACTACCCTAGGGAAGGAAGCCAAAGGACATTTCAATCGGACTGTCACCACTGGAGGATTTTTTATCCCAGCGATGAAACTGCAGACGACAAGTACCGGCAGCTCTTGTGACCTTAGCAAGCAAGAGGGTGAATGGGGCCAGGATGGAGGCCCAGTGGGAGCCGAGGGGGGCTCTGTTGTGGGTGGCAAGGCTCCCCAGGCCCGCCAACCACCAGAGCAGTTGAAGGTATTTCGAGCCGTGGAGGATCCAGAGAATGACCAGGCATCCCCTAAGATGCTTGCCATGTTCTACACTTCAAATGATAGTTCCAGCAAATCAGTCTTCACCAGCAGCCTCTTCCAGATGGAATCCTCCCCTCGTCACCAGCGAAAGGCCCTCAACATCTCAGAGCCGTTTGCAGTCTCAGTACCCCTTCGGGTATCAGCAGTTATCAGTACCAACAGCACCCCTTGCAGAACACCTCCTAAGGAAATGCAGTCACTCTCTAGCCTAGAAGAATCTTCTCTCCAAGGGGCTGAGGGTGGGGGTTGGCCTGGGTTTGAGGAGGAGAAGACACCTGTGGCTGATGCTTCTGCAGGTAAAATTTCATGGAAGGTATCTCTTGATTTTGATAACTATTCTCTTCTATTTCCAATGTGATTCTTAAAAGTGTGGCCTGATTCCTTTTATCTCAGTTGGCATTGAGGAAGGGAGAAGAGTCACCTTTTTAGAAAGCCCCCATTCCTCCAGGAGTTTTTTTGGAAGCAGTCAGCTGCAGTCATATTGGGACAAGAACACCTGAGCCACATAAGATACATCTGGGACAGCCCTACTTGGACAATAGTAGCAAGGACAGGAATAGCAACTATTAGGTGATGCCCATTTCCTAGAAGCCTTGGGAGACAGGTTCTTCAAGGATAAAAGCATTTACTCTTTCCTGTTTTGCAAACCTGACTATACATTTCCGCGCTCATTACAGGAAGTATCTTAAACTCAAAATTTCACTTTTCATGGAAGGCAATGGCCATACCTGAAAGTACTTGCAAAGGGAAAAGTATTAGATAATATTACCAAGGATTGGACCTTGTTTGCAACTTCTTATCCTAAAGAGTTGCCTAAGCTCTGAGAAGTTAAGAGATTTGCCCAGGATCACACAGCCTCTTGATTTTTGCCTTGACAAATTGCTTTATTGATTTCTAGTCTTAAGAAAGTGATGGAGAAAATGTGAACAATGCAGATTAAACTTGAAAGTATACTCTGTGTGTGTGTGTGTGTATGTGTTTGTGTGTGTGTGTGTAAAAGAGTTAATTGTTAAACACTGACCATCATTCCCCTGTAGGTAGTACATTTATTATTGTCATCCCTATTTTGCTGTGTGATCTGAATCCAGTCTTCCTGGCTTTGAGGCCAGCTTTCTAGCTACTATGTCACTCAAGGACTCCAGTTTAAAATTCTCACTCATCTTAGATTTCATGTGTGAGAGAAGGATGAAAAATTCTGTAAAAAACCGAATGGCAAGGTATCATTGAGTTACTGAGCATGAACATTAAAACTGGTGATACTAAGATCTCCCAAAATTTCTCCCTTCACAATCAATGTTATTAAACAACAATGGAGAAGTTGGACTAGAAATCAGGGGCTCCCCACCCCTGGGCTAGATAGTCTCTAAGGACACTTTCAGATCTTCAACACTTTGATTAGAATGATTCAAAGCTACTTCGTGTTTGAGTGTAGATGAATCCATGGAGAAAGGGTGAAATTCCTCTACCATAGAGGTCCCAGTATGAGAACTATGGAGGCCATATGACTTTAGGCCAATTCAATATGAATAATCTGGTTGTTAAATATTTACCAGTATACCCCAGAAGGGAGTACAAGTATTATCATCTCTATTTTGCAAATGAGGAAAATGATGCATGAAAAGATTTAGTGATTGCCCATATAGCTAGTGACCATTTGAGCCCCTGTCCATTATAAATAGCTTTATCTTGTTATAATTTGATTAAACCAGGCCTGTGCTCTAATCCAACTCTTTATAATTTAAAAAAAAAAAAGAAGCATTCATTAAGTGCCTGCTCTCTTCCAGGCACTGTGCTGAGTGCTATGTCCAAACAAAAATGAAGCGGTCCCTGCCTTCAGGGAGCTTACAGTCTACTGGAGGGATAAGAACATGTTTACAGGTACAGAGAGAGGACAGGCACATACAAGTAGAAACAGAATGACTAAGTTCCTGAGTCCAGTCCCTGACTACCCCTTCCCCCCCATTTTTTTTTTTTGCCAACCCCTGTGTATTTTGGATGGTATATTCAAAAGTGCCTGGGGTTTATTCACCTTGGATTGTTGTAATTTTTTTAAAAAGATTCTAGCTCCTTTTGTCTACCTTAACACAAAACCACATAGCCCTTAGCTGCCTACGGTCATTCTACTGTCTCTTGTTCTGAAGAGAGCCAATTTCCTGCATTGAAGTCATATGTGCGGTTTCAGTTCCTAGAATCAAAATAAGACTGGGACATCTCCTTGTATTGTGTGTGTGTGTGTGTGTGTGTGTGTGTGTGTGTGTGTGTGTGTGT